>NW_027531902.1:8194026-8211971 GCF_008692635.1 Crocuta crocuta
AAAAAAAAAAAGAACAAGAAAAACTAATACACTTAGTAATATGTAAGAATAAGGCAATCATTTCAGACTCAACTGGTCAACCCACATCTTTCTGGAGGAAGAGACCCGGACTATTTTCAAGTTCTGTTTATGTGCCCACAGGAAGCAGGGTTATAAATATTCCCTGATGCACCATTTGAGCAGCTGGCCAGTCCCAGGGAGTTTCAAACATTAAACATTAATTTCTCCACCTTCTGGCTCTTTCTATTCTGTGTTCTCTCCTTGCTCTCAGTCTCAAGGCAGAACGAAACTGGGTTCTGAATTGCACTGTGGAAAGACGAAAGAGTTTCTACAGCTTGCAGCTTATCCCATCCGGGGAAGCAGCACAGACTTCAGGTGCTTGGGGAAGCCATCTGTAGCTCTTGAGGCAATGGAACTGGGCTGAGAATGAATGCTTTCTGGCTGCTCTGCTTCCAGCTGGAAAGACCACCGAGGAAGCCCATCTAGTAGCACTGTCTGCAGAATTGCCTTTATCCACCCCATCTGCTGTTTTCCAGTGATGGAGAGCTGCCTGAAATGTCCCAGAAACTGAGGGAAGGGCTGCCAGGGTTCCTTCCAGAGAGGCATGGGGGACTGTGTTTTCCAGGTGTACCGTGGAGTGCTGCATCACACCTGCCATGTGCAGGCTGCCTGAGCCTGAGGCTGGGGTAGGGGCTCAGATACAGGTCTGAGCAGATTGGGTGGAAAGGGAGAGATTGTCTCAGGTGTACCAGAAGAGAAGCTGAAACACACAAAGATGCTTTTGAAGTATGCAAACCAAAGTCCAAACTCTACTCCCTGAAATCACAAAACAAATCATAGCAACTTTTAGCTAAAAATGTGGATGTAATCTGACTGAGATGAAATAGATATCTCAAAGGTGTACACGAAGGAAAACCCAATAATGTCCTGGGGAATGTGAAAAAGAAATGGAGAAGAGCTGAGGAGAGAGAAAGGCAAGTGGGAGAGCATGGGAGGGAGATGTACTTATCCTGTATAAGCAATCTCTGGGGAACAAGGACCTTCATCTTCTGCCTACTGCTTATCAAGGCACATGGGAGAGCAAAGCACAGTGTGCTCTTTGTATGTTTTTTCATCATCTTTTTTTCAGTATGTTCTGATTGAACCAAAGCCTCCATGTGGCACGCTAACAATACCCTTTACCCTCCTTTTATCCAGCCTGTTCTCCAGACTTGTCATTATTTCTCAGACCCCACGTGTTGGGTTCTTTCATCTTTTCTCAGAAATGATTACCTTCAGACCTGTTATGTGAAAAGCTATGACATAGCACATAATACCCAAGACCTTTCAAACAGACCACCTTGAAAAATCCTTGTTAGTAAGATGCGGGGACCTTCTGAATTAATGTTTGTCATATATTATTATCACAAGATGCATAGGAAGTTACCTCCAGGTACATTTACCTGTAAGATGCTGGGCAAAAGAAAAAGAGAAATCTGAGGTGAATCCACTTTATGGCCTTTTAGAGGATATTTTTCTTTTTGGTAAATTTATATATAATTTACTTTTAATAATGACTTGGGATGTCTTACATAAAAGACCTTGTTCAACAACAGGCACAGATAATTAGAATAACAAAGATGGAGAAAGATATTAATATACCCAAAATATGAACCATTATAGTAACAAGCAATGCCTTTAGCTTTCTGGAAGCCAACCAAAAAAACCTCTAAATACTTGAGGAACAAAATTATAATTGTTAATTAATGGGAACAAATATCTTTCTGTAAGTAAATTTTAAAATACATTTTAATATATTTAGATATCTTTAGATAAATAAGCATGAGAGAAGAACAAAGTCATGAAAATATTTGTGTGTGGCTTTGAGAACCACATTATTATTTCAAATTTATTCTTCATATGTTCATGCATATATGTAAAGGCTCTTAAAACACAGTGGTATCAAGCTGGAGCAAAACATATCAGAATTAGTGTGGGAAATTTTTAAAATGTGCCCATTCTTTCTGTCTTCCAGAAAATTCTGACTTGAAAGATGTAACAGTGAGGAATCTGTTCCTAGTAAGTTATTGAAATAATACTTTCTCTTCTATACCCCTCCCTAGTAGAGAATTTGCTAGAGCAGCAGGGAGAAGTGGAAAGAAGGTAGCAGCCACTGGGGTCATTCTTGTTGTTCTTTAAACTAGGTGGGTGTGATCTATAGGATATATCTGATTTTCGTTTTCTTAGGATCTTTCTAGTATAACTCATATCATGGATTTTTCCTGTCCCATTAGGATATGGAATCTTTTCATTTCTACCTTATTGCCCTGATCACTATGAAATGTATTTTTTCCTGGGCTGTACATTGTAAAAGACTCAAAATGTACTAAATAATCAAAGAGTAGAAGAAGTTTCTTCTTTCTTTAAGCGGTCCTTTGAGATAAGTCCTCTTCACTGTCAATTCTTGAGCGGGGGATTTGTCAATGCTCCATCCATGCCATCACTACAGGCTTTCACTAAAGTTCTGCAAACCTAATCTTGTAGATTCATGCTGATGCATGAAACCCATCAGCAAAGGATGTGACTATAGGTATTCAGTCTAAAATTTAATGATGACTATCATTTGTTGATGTCTACTCATGGTCAAGAATATATAATTTCACTAATAAACCCTAGGAGACCAGTATTATCATCTTCATTTTTTAACAGATAGATAAACTAAGCTAATGAGGGGAAGTAATTTCCCCATGTATCATGAACCAAATAGGTGGTAGAAGACAGTCTGGGCAGGGCCGTAGATCTCAGTAGTTATTACAGTGAACTTGCACTACCTCCTGTATCCCTCATAGTCATGGTCTATTTACTCCCTTATGGATTTCATACCAGATAGAATCTATTTTGGAAAGTACATTAAAGCAAGGTCAAGGGTTTTGCCAAATCTATGCCAACATTCTAACAATATCCCCATTGAGTATCAGTGAAAGGTAGGGCCCTGTTCATTGAGTTAATATCTCAACTTGAGAGTATCTGTAATTAAACTGAAGCTTTGCTGCTAGAGAAGCACAGACCCTGGAGTCCTACTGTCCATGTCAAATCCTGCCCTGACACTTAGCTGTGTGACTCTGCTCAAGTTAATAATAATATCTCTATATCTCAATTGTTTTCCTATAAGAAGATAGTAACTCTGGTGCTTATCTTAATGGTTTCCTGTGGGGACTGAATGTGCTTTTTACAGGTATAGTTAAGTACCCAGCACAGAGTATGCATTCAGTAAGCTAAAGTTAGCACTATTTTTAGTATTCTTTTCTATTAAAATTCATCCAATTGTCACCTTCTTTGGACATCACATTCATCCTGTTCTTTATCCAAAGAACATGCATTTTAGGGTGGACATGTATGAGTCTAGTGACACTTGAGGCAACATCAAAGACAGCCTCCCTTCAAGGCCTCACAAAATGAAAACGTTTACCAAGATACAAAGGAAAACTCTCTCTATTTCTCCTCCAAGCGTTTCTGTGCCTTCTGGCTCCTAAGTCAGAGCATCTGATTGAGGGAAACTTTCTCTCTGGCTCAGTCTCTCTCCTTTTCTCTCACTCTCTCAAATATATGCACAGAATTTCTTATAAGATATTTTTCTTTCCATATCACAGTCTCTTTTTTTATGTTTCCCAATTTTAAATTTAAAAGACTACCTATGCTGGGAATTGTTCACTGATGTTGATTTATGAGACTTATGTAAAAAAGGACAGTCTTACCAATGCATGTATCTATTTGGCAAGGCAGCAGTGATTTATAAAAAGACAGGCTGGTGACACTCATATAAAGGCAGCTTTCATGTGGCAAGTGTAAAGGCAAAAAGAAAACCTCCTACCAATTGAATGACAAAATCTTTTGCTACTTTATTAGGAGAGTAATGCCACCCTAGCTTCAACTCGAAGTCCACCTGTGGAGATGTGCCATCTCAGATGGGGTGCCCAAAGTGAGCTTGTACTAACTGTTCTTGATCTCTGAAGTCAGTTTCAAGTTAGGTTGGCTGGTTTTTGTCTAATCACTGTTCATGGGTCCTAATCACTGTTCATGGGTCTGTGGGCCATGAACTTCTCTCAACTTCATTAAAACTCTGTACATTTTGTAGATTTTTTTCATCTAGATGACCCACTGGGGAAATGGTATGTAATATCAAGCTTCTTTTATTTATCCTAGAAAAATAAACTTCATATTTTGTAAGATGTGTTCTATGAAAACTAGACTTGGGAGGTCAGACTTCACTCATTAGGTTTTCTGGACTATTTTCCAATGTCCTAGACTCAGTTGTTATTGGTCTTGTTTTTTTTTTTTTTTTTTTTAATTAATGTTTATTTTTGAGAGAGGGGGGTTAGAGAAAGAAGGAAACACAGAATCCAAAGCAGGCTTTAGGCTATGAGCTGTTGATCACAGAGCCAATTACAGGGCTTAAACCCACAAGTCATGAGATCATGACCTGAGTCAAAGTTGGATACTTAACCAACTGAGCCATACAGGTGCCCCTATTAGTCTTGTTCTTGAGACTCAGTGTAGGTGAGCACAAACAGAGGAGTTCAGCTTTATCTCCAACCCTTTCCCTGGCAATGCACAACCTATCAGACAGAATGGCTGTAGTGAATTATCAAACCCTTTCCATGACTGCAGAACATCACACATATTGAAGTGACAGCATGAATGCTTCTACTTGTCACATCAGTTAAAAGTTCACCTGTATCTGTCAAAATAGGCTTGGTGCCAGAGACTGAATATTAGGTACCCCCATCATATGTTGGTTATAACCACTGTTGTGGCAGTTTACATCAACAAAAGTTATTTCCTACTCAGGCTGCATGTTTGTAATGGGTCAGATGAAGCTCTGTTCCAGATCACTTTCAGTCCTAGGTGTTAATGGAATAACCCCTATCTTGAATTTTGCCAGTCTTGTGGTAGAAGGAAAAGGAATCATACTAAAAACTATGAAAATGGCTACGCAGAAGTGACATATTTCTGCTCAAATTTCTTCAGCTGAAGCAAGGCATATAGTCAATATGTACTAGTCAATAATCCTCCTCTCAGGAGGGGAAACTTTGGGAGTAAAAATGGAATCTTTTCTATGACAGAGAACTAACATGATCCCTCAGAATATGATGAAAACTCAAAGGAACAGGAGTAAGGTGGTCACTGCAATATCCTATAACAGGTTCTTAGTATAAGATGTTCTGTGTAGTAGACTGAGCAGGGCAAACCATTTTTTCAATGAACATAAACACTGGAGACTTCTAGAAAGAAGTATGAAAGCAGTACCTATTTACCACATGTTCATCATGTATACAAGTTAAGAATTTTAGCAAAGCAGGAAGGAGATAATGACTGGTTTAAACTGTTTGTTAGACACTCTGAGAATTTTTCCAGAATAGTTTTTGTAGAGGGCAACAGGCACGAACAAAATCAGAGAGCCTTGGCTCCTCTTAAACTCTTCCCTACTCTGAGGGTCATCAAAGCAAAGAATGACCTCCCTCTTGAGAAGGGAACTGCCTTACATGGTGAGTAAGAAATGGGACTGACTGGGGGAATGTTTTGCAGTGAATAGAAGCACCAGACATTTCCATATAGAATGGAAATTCCCTTTACTTCCAAAAAGGAAAGCAGCAGCTGAGAGTGGGTGAACATGAATTGCAGAAAGAGGAGCACAGAACACTGAGAAATGGAATGGAATTTGAGAGGCTTAGGTTGGGGGGGGTGGGGGAGGGAACTCCAGTTAGGGTGAGGGCAACAGAACAAAACCTGGAGAAGAAAGATGATAAGGAATCAGGTGAAGAAGAATATATATTTTTCATCAAAAATCTTAGCAGTACTAATAGGGGACTTATGAGAAGTAGTAAGAATAATAGCCTTGTCTTCTCAAGTCAACAAAATCTTCATATTCTTCTATGGCAGGCTCTGTGCCAGATCCTGAGAATGGTAAGTTGAATAATGCACAGACCCTGACCTCCAGAAGCTTATATTCTCATATAAATGATGGTCAGTAAATAGAAAAATTCAATTATGTGTGATTAATCATCAACAGAATTAAATTTAGGATGGTAATAGAACACAGGAGAGGAGCACAAGTCCGACTTCAGCTCAGGTCATGATCTCACAGTTCTTGAGTTTGAGCTCTGCATTGGGCTCTGTGCTGACAGCTCAGAGCCTGTAGTCTGCTTCAGATTCTGTCTCCCCCCTCTCTGCCCTTCTCCTGCTCACGCTCTCTCAAAAGTAAATAAACCTTTAAAATTGTTTTAAAGAAGAATTCAGGAGAATGGCATCTAGACAAACACAGAGACAGAAGTAAGTAAGTAATGGAGAAAGACCAAGAAAGAGGACCTGGGATAGTAATACTTGACTATCATACTGAAGGATATATAAGACTTAAATTTATGGGGGAAAGTTAGAAAAGTTGCACCTCTTTGCATAGCAAAGAGCAGAGGCAAGTGTGTAGAGATGTCAGAACCACTAAATGCAAGGTCACATTCATGGAACTCAGCATGAGATGTGTTGTGTGGCTAAAGCTGAGGGGATAAATATGAATCACAGGCCAGGGTCCTTGTGTCAGCTCTGACACTAATAAGCTGAAGGTTGAGCCAAGAGTTAACTTCTCTGGGCTTCAGTTTTATTTCTGTCAAATAGGATCATTAAGGAAGTGGTATCTAAGACCCTCTTGACACCTGGCATTAGAAAAGGTCAAACTCAATAGTTTTCAATGGATGGTGAGACATCTGCAGCACTTTATTAATTAGCTGTTTAGTGTCTCTCCTTTTCATTGCCTTTGCTCTAAGTCCTGAAGAAGGAAGAAACTCAAAGGTTGTTTAGGTCATTCATCTTTTAACTCCACTTCCCACATTCAGCATCTGTTCTACTCCCTTCCTGAAAGCATTATGTTTGGGAGCTCATTACCACCATGGGTAGCCTTTTTCAGTGACAGGGCACTTTAATGTCTGGAAATGCTCCTTAGACTGTGCTGAAAGATCATAGATGAAGCATGGCAGTCACTGCAGCATCTCCAAACTCCCCCACAAGTGCTTGAGAGATGTCACCATGTAAGGAACTGATTGCAGAGAACAGAAGCACTGGACATTTCCACATCAGAAGAAGGAAGGTGCAGCAAGAGTGAGCAAACATGGATTGCAGAGAGAAGAGAATATCCAGAGATGGGAAAAAAAAAAGGAAGTTGAGAATCTGAAGTTGAGGAAAGAAGAGGGGACACCAGTTAGGGTAAAGGTGGTAGCAGAGAGAATAAAACTAGAGAGCTGGTGGATGAAAAGGAACCAAGGTGAAGGAGAACGTATTTTTCACCCATAAAGTTCAGTAATGCTTTTAGAATTGCAAATATGCATTTAAATTTAATAATACAATTATGGTATATTAAATTCAAATGACTGTTACAGAAAAGCACTTAAAATTAATACATATGCATGAGATAAATCCTGTCTAGTTGTCAAGGTCTGAATTCAAAGTTACATAAGCCTGGCTTTTGCACTAAATTTTCTTACAGCTTAAGGTTGCAAAGTTCCATGAATTTCATTGGTATTTAACAAAGAAGCATGAGTAAAGCTTAGTTAGAACCAAGAGAAAAGACAGGTGTCCAGATAGTGAATAACCATGCCCAAGTGGTTTTCAAATAAAAGTAAAGTTGAAGGCAGTAATGGTCTTCATCACCCTTGTCACCATCAACACCTAAACTATTGATAAATGGTTACTGAGGTCTGTATAGCTCTGTTACCAAGGAGTCTCCCTTTCTTTGCTCCTTTCCTTCCTTCCACTCCCCCCCAAAAAACCCCACAATGTTAAAATAAATAAATATATATAGTCTACTTTTCATAAATAACTACACTCTTCAAGGAAATATTTTTCAACACATTGGTGGCATACTTCTAGAGAACCTATCATTTTGTTAAGAAGCAAACAATGGACAGTGAGCAGACACAACAAGCATGCTTTACACACATGTATTCTGTTCACATTGGGGTTCTGAGAGAGGGACACCATCTCCCCATGAGTGGAGGCTCTTGGAGAACATACCTTGTGAGCTTATGTTTTGGCATATTCTGTTCCTTACAGTTGTGGGGCCATGTCTTGTATCCTTGCTGGTTGCCTCAATACCTGGAAGATACCCTATATCCCTTGAAGCATGATCTCCTTTGTCTCCTCACCTAAGGTAAACTGTGCCATGAATACAAGGGAAGTGGATAGAAAATCTTGGAGGCCACCTTAGAATTCTGCCTACCACAAACCTTCTTCTGACTTTGGAACCAAATTAAAATATATATATATGGGCAATAACTATGAAACTGATAAAGCTGATTAGAGAATGTGATCTCTGCACTGTGACAAAATGGGTTTACAAATATTCCCTCAGAAAATTAAACCATGTTACTTTCCCCATCCCTGACAACAATGTACAATTTCAGGTCTCCCCAGAATAGGATACAGACTTAACTTATCTCCTATCAGGAGAGCTAAACCAGAATGCATCTTCTCCATAGCCAACCAAATCTGAGGGTCAGAAATCAAAAAATAAAAGCAAAAGTGAGAGTTTGGACTGAATAATTATGATCCTTAAAGTATTTTATGTATTCTTCCATGTTTTCTCTCTCAGCATAACTGAGCAGAGTGAGAGGGTGGAATTAGAAAATGGAAGAAGTTTAAATTACCAAGTCCATCAAGAATAGGAGAACCCATAAGAAGAGCCATTTGACCCACAATGGGCTTTTTGTGAGCGAGGTTTAAACTTTTTTTCATTCAACCACTAAGGGTAGTTTGTCATAAGTGGCCAACACTGAGTTCTCTGACCAATGACCAAAAGATCATAAACTTAGCATACTTCCCAGTCTTATCTCCAGCCATACAGTGCATATGTTCTCATACCTCTATTCCATTAATAATGCTGTTACCTTAAATCATCACCTGAAAACTTTTCAGCCAGTGACACCTGGAATGTTGTTTTGTCCCATTCTCCTTATTATTGCTTTCTGCATCTAGCATTCAGAATCAAAATGTAATACCATTATAATAGCATTGTATGGTGAGAGATGGTGGCTACACTTGCAGTGAGCATAGCATAATGGATAGAGTTGCCCAATCAGTATGTTGTACACCTGAAACCAATGTAACATTGTGCATCAACTATGCTTCAATAAAAAAAACTGCAACACTACTAAACAATTCCAATATTTAAAAATAACCTGACCAAAAAATTATTTCCAACTATTAAAAAGTACATAACTAAAATATAGGAAAAGATTATAAAAATGGACAAATAAAAATCCTTAACATCTGATTATGTGTCAAATTTTAGTATATGGTAATAAAGGCCTTTCAAATCAGTAAATATAATGCAGTTAACACGTTATGTTGGAATAAATAGCCATTTGGGTAGGGAGAAAAATATGGATCATTTTTATAAGTAAGCATTTAAATACAACACTTAAACATAAAATTACCAAGAGTAAATAGGTGCCTGGCTTTTTAAATAAATATTAGCAGAGAGAAGACCTTTCTAAGCATAATTTCAACATAGAATAGAGAAATAATATTTCAAAGACTGAACATAAATCATGAATCATTAGGAAAAAAAGGAAAATCTAGTAGCAAACTAGGCAAGATACAAAAAGAACAATTCACAGATTAAATTAAAATAGTCCCAAACATGTCAAAATATTTTCTTCATTCCATCTGAATTTAAATTTCATGAAGGCAGGATCCTTTTCAAGTTTGTTCATCGACATACCCTAACAACTTAGTTTAGGCCCTGGTAAACATTAATTTGATAAATAAAAGCCTGAATAAATATATGAATCAATCAATAATTAAGCCATAAATATCAGTCTGCTGTCTTCTGTTTTTGCTTATTAGGTTAGCTTTACTAAAACATATGTTGATATACAATGCCAACTTCGTTACATTTTCTGAAAAAGACGTTCCAATACCCTTTTACAGGTAAGAGTCATATAGAAAAAACAGAACAAATAATCTAATAACAAAGATATATATCTGTTTTATAAGCTTGGGAAAATATGGAAAAAAACCCCATACTTTTAAAGATATCTGTGTATGGTATGTTGAAGCAACAAAAACTAGATGAACTAAAATTCCAGAATGAGAACTATCTTGAAATAAATTAATACCAGCTGCCACTCATTTTGTTCCTTGGGGTATTCATCAAATTTGGGAGTGTGCTATGTATTGAGCCAAGGGAAACGATCCTACTATGGGAAAGAACAATTAGCAAAACTTTTAGTGGTGATATGGGAATAGAAAATATTGGGTATTGCTTTTTCCTTAACTGTCCTTTCTTAAGTAATTTCAATTATATAGGTATTACAAAAGGAACACCTAAAGACATATCATTTCATAATTTTCCAAAAATATTGAAAGATATCAAGCCACAGATTCAATAAGGTCTGAGAAACCCAAGCAGAGTAAGTGTAAAGAAAACCATATGTTGACACACTATAATAAAGTTATTCGAAACCAAAGAAAAAATAAGTATGGTCAGAAGACATACATCCAAATGTTCAGATTACCACTATCTGAAATAGATAACTGAAAACCACCCACTGACCTTGAGCATCATAATTGATAAACGTATTTTGGCATATTCACATAATGGAATACTGAAAAGCAATGAGAGTAGATCTTAGATGATAATATTGATATAATGTACAGACAATGTGCAAGAAAAGTATCTGATAACAAAAGAATATGTATTACATTATTCCATTTTTAAGTATCATAAAATTGCCAAAACTAATTAGGTTTTAGTTATTCTCAGAAAAGTAGTTACTAGAGAAGTGGGGATTAGAAGGATATCTGGAATCTTATATTGGTGATATAGTTGTGTTTAGCTCAGAAAATTCTGACTATACATGTACGATATATACACATCTCTGTATATGTATTATACTTCCATAAAATGCTTTAAAATAATTATAATTCTGGAAATTGAAAAAGTACAATTTTGACCATAGGAATAGATAGCAGAACTAAAATATAGGTAGAGTTTTTTGGAGTTGAGAATTTCAAGAATATAAGCAGCCAAATGTTGGGATACACTGTTTAAAAGGACATAGGGGAAGGGAAGGAAGAATAAGATAAAAATGGAGAGGAAGGAAAACTATGAGAGATTCTTAAATACAGAGAACTGAGGGTCAGATGTTAAATGGGTGATGGGCATTAAGGAGGGCAATTTTGGGGATAAGAACTGGTGTCATATGGAAGAGACGAATCACTAGGTTCTACTCCTGAAGCCAAAGCTACACTGTATGTTATCTAACTTGAACTTAAAAAAGGAAGTGAAGGAGGGAGGGAGGAAGGAGGGAAAAATAAATAAATGGATATTTGGCTGTCCTCCACATGAAGGCAGAAATTGACAAAGACTGTAAGCCAGCTACTAAAATGAATAGAGTGGAATGAAAAGATTGGAAGACAACATTTCTGATAATGTTCATATGATGGATTTTGGCCAAGAGCAACCTTTGAACAGGACATTCAAAAGTAATGGTTTGGAATTAAAATTATGGGAAAAAAAAGAGAGTCTATCTTCCCAAAACATGACAAATGGGTTGTGAGAAATAAGGATCCGTAACTTTGGAAGAATGGAGGGTCAAGAAAAAGACTCAGGATAGAACTATATTTTTCTTATAGTAAAAAACAGGTGACATGTAGTAATAATTTAGGAATATAAAAAATACCTTGAGCCACCCAGGCATGCAGGGAATCCATTTGTATGATACAATCGGTTGACTCTTGATTTTGGATCAGGTCATGATCCCAGAGTGGTGGGATTGAGCCCCTCATCATTTTCCATGCTGAATGTGGAGCTTATTTGGGATTCTTTCCCTCTCTCTCTTCCCCTCCCCTGTTCTCTCCCTCTCAAAAAAAAAAAAAAAAAAAAGTTGGGAGAACTAGTAATACTAGAAAGATTTGACAGAGGAATAAAAGGTAGCAGGGTTAGAGACACTGAAAGAACAAATAAACTGAGGAGCCAAAATATTAGATGTTACCAAAGATAACAAGCCTTAGAGGCCATCCTAAGCCTATGAGTGGACTTTTAACCTTGATTATTCAGTTTGTGCATACACTTTCCAAAGAACTTGAAGATAGTGACACATGCTGATAGTGGTATCCATGGGGAATGAGAGGGAAGAGTGGTACCCTCTCTTTATACTATAGCTCCAGCTTTATATAAAACTTAAAAGACCTCAGTTACTTTGATCTGGTAGATGTACTGGAGATCACTTACTCAAAGCATGCAGACAATATGACTCTTTTAAAACATCCTTGAAAAGAAAAGAAATCCCCTACTCTCTCCTTTAACACTCTAAGCAGTGGAGAACTGACTGCTTCAAGAAATTGTCCTCTTCAATTTCAAATAATTTCAATTATTAGAAAGTTCTTCCTAATCGCAAGTCCACATCTGCCTCCATGTAATTCCCACATATTAGTCCTAGTTTTGCCTTCTGGAGCCAAACAGAGCAAGTCTGCCTCCTGTTTCACATGACAGCACGTCAAATATTTATTGACAGTTTGCATGTCACCAGTGTTTTCTCCAGGCCAAACTCCCTTAGGTCCTAGCTGTCTCATAATCAATGGGCTATGGCAACACAGATGATGTATCCTTCATTTCCAAACTACTAACAAACACCTGTTTCAGATACTAAATGGTAGCAAAATAAAGGAAATACTGGTCTGCATTTACATCTAAATTTCCAAAATAATAATACCAGTCTGTATATGGAAAATCAAATGATTCATCTTCAAAGTGATACCATTTTACAGAAACTTCCAATACCCCCAGTAGATGCCTGAAAGTGTGGATAGTACTGAATCCTATCTATAGTATGTTTTTCCTGTACGTGTATACCTATGATAAACTTCTTTAATTTATAAATTGAGCACAGTAAGAGATGAACAACTGTAGCTAATTGTAAAATAGAACAATTATAACATGGTGTAATAAAAGTGATGTGAACTTGGTCTCTTTCTATCTCAAAATATCTTATGGTACTATACATACCTTTCTTATGATGATGATGATGTGACATGACAAAATGCCTATATGATGACATAAAGTAAGGTGAAAGATTTAGGCACAATAATAAAGGGTTAGACTACTACTGACTTTCTGATATGACAGAACTAGAATCATTTGCTTCCAGACTGCAGTTGACGATAGGTAACTAAAACTGTGGAAAGCAAAAGTGTGGATAATCAGAAACTACTCTGATAAATACATGCTCCACTTCTACTATTCAAACAGAAAATATACTTTGCACTCCAGGTATATATTGGTTTTAAAAAAATCACAATTACAGTTTCATGGTTGATAAGTACCAGTTATAAAATACTGATTTTATGAGAATTGTGGGTCAAACGAACTGAACCATGAAACAGCAAATGTGTCTAAAGATAATATTCTGTCACAAGGTTAAGTTATATTCATGCTCCAAAATTTTACTTTTGAGAATTTAGGAATAAAGAATTGCTTTAGGAGGTTCAAACATTACCAAGTTTCTCCAATTAACTTCCACTTGTTTCAGAAGTGGCCTTAGACTCACTTGAAGCAAGAAAGGCAAGGGAAATTTATTTTCCTCTCTAGTGAGATGGAATATCCACATGGGTTGAACAGTACGGCAGTTATCAGCTGTGGGTCTTTTTGCTTGCTTTGCTAGCACGATTCACCACATAATACACTTGCCCAACCAACTACCAAACTACAACACCTTCTCTGAGCAACATGTTTAGATGTTACGGGGAATTCTGCAGTTATATAAGCCACTGTTTTTTTTTTCTTTAAAGAGCTTCCAATATGGTTAAAGAGATAAGATTGAAACTTCAGTGTGATTAGTATAGAGTGATCAATTGTAATGACAGTGAAGGCATGAATTATGTGTGTATATATAACATATATATACATATATATATATAATTAAAGAGCTGTATGTGAATCCTGGCTTTATCATAGATTTGCAGCATGGCCCTTGACCAATCACTAAACCTTTATAAGTCAATATCAGGAGAATAATAGTGACTTTTGTATTGTAGTATGACATTGCCTCGTCTCTAATCTTAACCTCAAAATGACATGGAATATCACTGATTTTCCCTCATTACTGAAGTTTTATCCAGGTGTCTATTATACCATATTTTTTTGGTTCTAGTTTGCTATCTTTATCCATCTCCTCCAGAATTTTCAAAATTTAACTGCTTGACTTGGTTCTATAACATCTTCCCTTCTCTAGTTATTTTTTATATATGTAATCTCATATAGTACCACAGAATCAAATATCACTCATATGTCAATGACTTTCAAAATCATATCTTCAGACTTCATATTCTCTCTAACTTCAGACATAATTACCTTCTTAACATTTTTGTGAATGGCATATGCCTAGTAGCTTCAGCTAAACATGTTCCACTCAGAAAACTTGACTTCCCCACCTTTTAAATTTGTTCTTCCCTTACTCTTCTTCTACTCTTAATAAACACAGTCCTGTTCACAGAGTTCCTATAGTCAAGGATAAGGCATAACCCTTAAATAATTTTTTCTTCCTCTGGAGTATATCAGAAAGTTATGTTGACTAGATTTCTAAAACATTACCCAGATGAGTTAATTCCCTCCACTTCCACCATTACTATACTTGTCCAAGTCATGGCCCATAGTCTCTCACCTGAACTAGATCTGCTAACCAGTCCCTTCCCTCATTCTTGTCTGTCACACAACAGAGAGGTTAATCTCTTTAAAAAGTATAGCTAGGATCAGTATACTCACCTGCCTAAAACAAACAAACAAACAAACAAAAATAAAACAAAAAACCCAAAACACTGTAGAGGTCGGGGTCTAAGATGTCAGTGTAGAAAGACCCTGAATTCATCTCCTTCATGGAACATAGCAAATCACACCTATTGATAGAATAATTCCTCCTGAAGAACATTGGACTGAATTAACAGCTACTGAACAACCAAAGATAGAACAACAAGAGAATAGCAAGGCAGACAGACATGGTAACAAAGGGAATCCCTACCCCTGATGCTCCCAATGGCAATGGGGAAGGATAGTACTGCAGGACAAGGAACAAATTCTTCTGTCCTTGGGCACATTAGAAAAAAAAATCTGTGGTTTAAAAGAGCAACTAGCATAGAAAAAGAGACAACGCTAGAAAGCTGCAAAGCACTGGAGAAGCTGTGGGAATGTTTTCCAGGTCAGGGGGACTGGAAAACAATGACCATCAAATCAATATAGACTGTTATTTACTTAGGATGTTATATAACCTTATGGTAATCCCAAACCCCAAACCTATGATAGATACACACAAAAAATGAAGAAAAAGAAATCCAAACATAGCATTATAGAAGCTCATCAATCACAAAGAAAGAGAGCGGGAGAAGAAAGGAACAAAAAAGAACTACAGAAACAACTAGGAAACAAACTTTAAAATGGTTTATATCCATCAATGATTGCTTTAAAACTAAATGGCCCAAATGGTCCAATTAAAAGACATAAGGTGGCAAAAGACAGAGGTGGCACATATATATAGCCACATATACATATGTATTATACATACATATATATATATAGCCACATATACATATAAAAGCTGCCTACAAGAGACTCACCTCAGATCTAAAGACACATATAGACTGAAAGTGAAGGGATGGAAAAATGCTGACAATTCAAATGAAAGTGGGGAAAAAAGCCAGGGTAAAAAATACTTATTTCAGATAAAATATACTTTAAAACAAAGACCGTAACAAAAGACAGACAAGGGCATTACTTAATGATAAAGGGATCATCCAAAAAAGAGAAACNCAAATACTTATATCAGATAAAATATACTTTAAAACAAAGACCGTAACAAAAGACAGACAAGGGCATTACTTAATGATAAAGGGATCATCCAAAAAAGAGAAACACTAGAGCACCTAGACACATGAATCAAATATTCAGGCACATAAAGAAATTGATGGTAATACAATAATAGAAGGGGATTTTGATACCCCACTTACATCAATAGATAAATTATCCAGACATAAAACCAATAAGAAAACAATGTCTTTGAGTGACATATTGGACCAAATGGATATAACAGATATATACAGAACATTCCATCCCTAAACAACAGATACACATTACCAGTGAGAGAATGACACCATCAAATAAATTTAAATATTTTAATTTTTAATTTTAAATTTAAATATTTTAAATAAATTTAAAAATACTTGGTGAAAAATGAAAATGAAAACACAGCAGTCCAAAAATCTTTGGGACAGAATCAACTGACGAATGGATCAAGAAGATGTGGTTTATCTATACCATGGAANCTTTGGGACAGAGTAAAAGCAGTTCTGAGGGGAATATATAGCACTACAGGCCTGCTTCAAGATACAAGAAAAATCTCAAATGAACAATCTAAGCTTACATCCAAAGGAACTAGAAAAAGAAGAAAAAAGAAAGTCCAAAGTGAGAAGAAAGGAAATAATACAACAGAAAAGAAATAAATGACACAGAAACAAATAAAAATAGAGAAAAGCAATGAAACCACAGAACTCCATTGCATTTCTATACACTATTAAGAGACAAAAATCATACGATCATCTCAATAGATGGAGAAAAGGCATTTGCCAAGATTCAACATCCTTTCATGATAAAAACTCACAATAGAGTTAAAGGGAACAAACTTCAACATAATAAAGGCCACAGATGAAAAACCCACAGGTAACAGGGTGCTCATTGGTGAAAAACTGACAGCTTTCCCTCTAAGGTCAGGAACAAGACAAGGATATTCACTCTTGCCAATTTTATTGAATATAGTACTGAAAGTCCTGGCCACAGCACTCAGAGAAGGAAAAAAAAGAGGTATTCATATTGATAAAGAAATCAAAGTGTAAGTAATCTCAGACAACATGATACTATACATACAAAACTCAAAAGACTCCATCAAAAAGCTACTAGAAGTAATAAATTCAGTGAAATGGAAGGATACAAAATTAATACTCCAAAATTGGTAATGTTTCTATACACTAATAAAGAAGTAGCAGAAAGAGAATTATTTTAAGCAGAAAGAGAAATACAAAAAACCCCATTACCATTTAATATTGTACCCAAAAGAACAAAACACTTAGGAATAAACATAACCAATGAGGTGAAAGACCTGTACTCTGAAAATGTTTAAGATATTGATGAAAGAAACAGAAGATGATGTGAACAAATGAAGAGATACTTTATGATCATGGAATTGAAGAACAAATATTGTTATAATGTCAGTGTTACCTGAAACCACAAAAATCTTAGAAGAGAGCACAGACAGTGATTTCTCTGATTGGCAATTGCAACAGATTTCTAGGTACATCTCCTAAGGCAAGGGAAACAAAAGCAAAAATAAACTATTGGGAATACATCAAAATAAAAAAGCTTTTAAAAAGCAAAGGAAACCACCAACAAAACAAAAAGACAACCTCCTAAATGGGACAAAATACTTGCCAACATTAAGTCTGCCAAGAGGTTAGTATCCAAAACATATAAAGAACTTATACAACTCAACACCAAAAAAAATCAAACAGTGCACCTAATAAAAATGGGCAGAGGACTTGGACAGACATTTTTTCCCAAAGACGATAAAGGGCACATGAAAAGATGCTCAACATCACGTATTATCAGGGAAATGCAAAAATTTAAGATATTACCTCGCATCTACTAGAATGGCTAAAATCGAGATGACAAGAAACAAGTGTTGGTGAGGGGCGCCTGGGTGGCTCAGTCGGTTAAGCGTCCGACTTTCGCTTAGGTCATGATCTCGCGGTTTGTGGGTTCGAGCCCCGCGTCGGGCTCTGTGCTGACTGCCAGCTCAGAGCCTGGAGCCTGTTTCAGTCTGTGACTCCCTCTCTCTCTGACCCTCCCCTGCTCACGCTGTCTCTCTCTCTCTCCT
>NW_027531902.1:8212028-8215892 GCF_008692635.1 Crocuta crocuta
AAAAAAAAAAGAAACAAGTGGTGAGAATTTGGAGAGAAAGGAGCCCTTGTGCACTCTTAGTGACAAATATTGGTTGCGGCCACTGTGAAAAACATTATGAAGATTCCTCAAAAATAAAAATAGAAATACCATGTTATCCAATAATTCCACTATTGGGTATTTACCCAGGGAAAATGAAAACACTAATTTGAAAAAAATATGTTTATTGGAGCATTATTTACAGTAGCCAAGACATGGAAGCCACCTAAGTGTCTTTCACCAGATGAATGGAATACACACACACACACACACACACACAGAGAGAGAGAGAGAGAGAGAGAGGAATATTACACAGCCATAAAAATGATGAGATGGTGCCAGGTGAGACAACATAGATGGAACTGGAGGGTATTATGCTAAGTGAAGTAACTCAGACTGAGAAACCCAAATACCATATGATTCAGTTCAAAAATGTAATCTAAAAAAATGAATAAAAAATAGAATTAGAACTATAAATACAAAAATAATCTAAAAAGTGAATAAATAAAAAATAGAACTATAAATACAGTGAGCAAACTGATGGTTGTCAGAGGGGAGAGGGGTAGGGGACTGGGAAACTACGTGAAGGAGAGAGGGAGATACAGGCCTCCAGTTATGGAATAAGTAAGCATGGGTATAAAAAGCAGAACATAAGGAATACAGTAAGTAATATTTTAATAGCAGTGTAATGGGACACATGGTAGCTATACTTATGGTGAATATAGCATAATATATAAGCTTGTCAAATCACTATGTTGTATACATGAAAGTAATGTAACACTATGTGTCAAGTATACTCAAATAAATAAATAAATAAATCTTTTAAATTAAAAAAAAAGCACTCCAGTGGTTTTGCATTTTATGCTAAAAAAATGGAAACTTCACATGACCTATGAGGCCTTACATTATCTGATCTGGCTACTTCCCAGACATCCCCTTCTACAACTCTCCCTTCCCTTGCTGTGCTCCAGCCATACTAGTCTCATTGAACCTCGTGACGGCTCATTTAGTCCTGGAACTTTATAATAGCTCTTCCTTCTGCGTACAACCTGTGTCCACATCTCTTCATGGCTGGTTCCTTCTTTCATCCATTTCTATTCTTCTTAGAAAACTTCCTTGGGTGTAAAATAAATGTGATAGCCACAAGACTGCTCTCAGACACCCAACCATAGGGAACGTAACTGAAACAACTGTTGCAATTTGGTATCCATCGCTGTCTTTGCACCAAAGCCACGCCTCCTCAAACCAGTGGCCGAGTTTGGCAGAGATACTAAGGCACATCCATTGCCAGGAGACATGCCACTCCAATAGTCATCTTTAGCTTGAAGACAATATGGACTTGCCAAACCTTAAACTGTACCACAGTCTATGATACATTCACCCAAACTTCCTTCCTCTCTCCTTCACTCAGGGTCACACTTGCATCAGGGTATTCTTTTCCCCCAGCTTCCCTCAGCTCCCTCCTTCTTTTCTTTGACACAGGCATTTTCACTAGTAAAAATCTTATATATTTAAACCCTTCTTTGTGCCTATTTCTCAGAGAACCCCAATTAAATTAAGTGTTTGATTCTGAGACATTAATGATTTTTAAAATCTGCACATAATTTAAAAATGTTTGATCGTTACATTGTTCATCCCACATATAACACTGTCCCCATTTTGTGCATTAATTGCTGAGGCTTAGAAATAGTAAATGACTTCCACTAAGGATCATAATAAGCAAGTGTAAAAGTAGAATTTGCCTTCTCACTCTAAACACTTTCCACCATATCTATTGTATGCCTCCTCTGTACAAAGGAGGGCTTCAGAGATGCCTAAAAAGAATGAAAACTCCACCAGATCTGCATCCAAATTATGCTCTGAGGGTTTATACTTTGGTTGTCACTGACCCTAGGGTTATGCATTTAGTTGGGGAGGACAGAATGCTTAGCATTTTTATTATATATGACATTCTTCCTTGGCAGTAACACACACACTCTTTACATTATGCAAATGCATTTTTTTCCGGCCTCTCATTATTTTAGTGAATCAAGTCTACCAAAGGTCAATGTCTTTGTCAGCAATAGGGTGGAGGCTGGCAGTGTGACGTGACAGAAGCTGCACCTGTTAGTAGTCACTGTCAGTAGTAAGCTGTGATCCTGCCTCTACTGCCCTAACAGGGCTGTTTCACTCTCCCTCCACACTAGCCTAGAAGAAAGAATTTCCTCTTCTGATATTTTGAAAGTCAGATCCACCTACTTGTCCAAATGCCCAGCAGAATTGCTGTTGACTGTTCAGAAGGGTCACTTTATCAAAACTTTACTGTAAAGACTTCCCACTTCTTCACTCAGCTATCATTCCTGAACCAACACTCTTGCCTCTTGCTTCTCAAGAAGACCTAACAGACCTCAGAGAGGCTGGGGGAGTGCAGCCACCACCTTGCAAATTCTGAAACATTCAAAGTAACAGGAGATTTCTCTCTGTGAGATTTGGACGGCATGCCATCATCATTTCCTTTGGAAAAGCTCTGATCTGCCAACATAACACCTATATAAATTTTGCACTATTTATTTCAATACAAGTTTTCTTCGAAATTTTGTATTCAGGTGTATTTTCATTTGATATACAGGTGTGGCAGGAAACTATTTGTTGAAAAAAGTATGTGAGGAGAAAAAAAAGATATTTCCTGTTAGAATCATAGGAAATGTGCCACCATATATTTAAAGGATGAATCTATGGTGATGAGGGTACATGAGGCAAGCCAAGGGCAAAGTACAAGCTAACAGCANGTGCTCATTGGTGAAAAACTGACAGCTTTCCCTCTAAGGTCAGGAACAAGACAAGGATATTCACTCTTGCCAATTTTATTGAATATAGTACTGAAAGTCCTGGCCACAGCACTCAGAGAAGGAAAAAAAAGAGGTATTCATATTGATAAAGAAATCAAAGTGTAAGTAATCTCAGACAACATGATACTATACATACAAAACTCAAAAGACTCCATCAAAAAGCTACTAGAAGTAATAAATTCAGTGAAATGGAAGGATACAAAATTAATACTCCAAAATTGGTAATGTTTCTATACACTAATAAAGAAGTAGCAGAAAGAGAATTATTTTAAGCAGAAAGAGAAATACAAAAAACCCCATTACCATTTAATATTGTACCCAAAAGAACAAAACACTTAGGAATAAACATAACCAATGAGGTGAAAGACCTGTACTCTGAAAATGTTTAGGATATTGATGAAAGAAACAGAAGATGATGTGAACAAATGAAGAGATACTTTATGATCATGGAATTGAAGAACAAATATTGTTATAATGTCAGTGTTACCTGAAACCACAAAAATCTTAGAAGAGAGCACAGACAGTGATTTCTCTGATTGGCAATTGCAACAGATTTCTAGGTACATCTCCTAAGGCAAGGGAAACAAAAGCAAAAATAAACTATTGGGAATACATCAAAATAAAAAAGCTTTTAAAAAGCAAAGGAAACCACCAACAAAACAAAAAGACAACCTCCTAAATGGGACAAAATACTTGCCAACATTAAGTCTGCCAAGAGGTTAGTATCCAAAACATATAAAGAACTTATACAACTCAACACCAAAAAAAATCAAACAGTGCACCTAATAAAAATGGGCAGAGGACTTGGACAGACATTTTTTCCCAAAGACGATAAAGGGCACATGAAAAGATGCTCAACATCACGTATTATCAGGGAAATGCAAAAATTTAAGATATTACCTCGCATCTACTAGAATGGCTAAAATCGAGATGACAAGAAACAAGTGTTGGTGAGGGGCGCCTGGGTGGCTCAGTCGGTTAAGCGTCCGACTTTCGCTTAGGTCATGATCTCGCGGTT
>NW_027531902.1:8216020-8346107 GCF_008692635.1 Crocuta crocuta
CCCCAAAAATTAAAAAAAAAAAAAAAAAAAAAAAAAAAACATTAAAAAAAAAAGAAACAAGTGGTGAGAATTTGGAGAGAAAGGAGCCCTTGTGCACTCTTAGTGACAAATATTGGTTGCGGCCACTGTGAAAAACATTATGAAGATTCCTCAAAAATAAAAATAGAAATACCATGTTATCCAATAATTCCACTATTGGGTATTTACCCAGGGAAAATGAAAACACTAATTTGAAAAAAATATGTTTATTGGAGCATTATTTACAGTAGCCAAGACATGGAAGCCACCTAAGTGTCTTTCACCAGATGAATGGAATACACACACACACACACACACACACACACACACACACACACAGAGAGGAATATTACACAGCCATAAAAATGATGAGATGGTGCCAGGTGAGACAACATAGATGGAACTGGAGGGTATTATGCTAAGTGAAGTAACTCAGACTGAGAAACCCAAATACCATATGATTCAGTTCAAAAATGTAATCTAAAAAAATGAATAAAAAATAGAATTAGAACTATAAATACAAAAATAATCTAAAAAGTGAATAAATAAAAAATAGAACTATAAATACAGTGAGCAAACTGATGGTTGTCAGAGGGGAGAGGGGTAGGGGACTGGGAAACTACGTGAAGGAGAGAGGGAGATACAGGCCTCCAGTTATGGAATAAGTAAGCATGGGTATAAAAAGCAGAACATAAGGAATACAGTAAGTAATATTTTAATAGCAGTGTAATGGGACACATGGTAGCTATACTTATGGTGAATATAGCATAATATATAAGCTTGTCAAATCACTATGTTGTATACATGAAAGTAATGTAACACTATGTGTCAAGTATACTCAAATAAATAAATAAATAAATCTTTTAAATTAAAAAAAAAGCACTCCAGTGGTTTTGCATTTTATGCTAAAAAAATGGAAACTTCACATGACCTATGAGGCCTTACATTATCTGATCTGGCTACTTCCCAGACATCCCCTTCTACAACTCTCCCTTCCCTTGCTGTGCTCCAGCCATACTAGTCTCATTGAACCTCGTGACGGCTCATTTAGTCCTGGAACTTTATAATAGCTCTTCCTTCTGCGTACAACCTGTGTCCACATCTCTTCATGGCTGGTTCCTTCTTTCATCCATTTCTATTCTTCTTAGAAAACTTCCTTGGGTGTAAAATAAATGTGATAGCCACAAGACTGCTCTCAGACACCCAACCATAGGGAACGTAACTGAAACAACTGTTGCAATTTGGTATCCATCGCTGTCTTTGCACCAAAGCCACGCCTCCTCAAACCAGTGGCCGAGTTTGGCAGAGATACTAAGGCACATCCATTGCCAGGAGACATGCCACTCCAATAGTCATCTTTAGCTTGAAGACAATATGGACTTGCCAAACCTTAAACTGTACCACAGTCTATGATACATTCACCCAAACTTCCTTCCTCTCTCCTTCACTCAGGGTCACACTTGCATCAGGGTATTCTTTTCCCCCAGCTTCCCTCAGCTCCCTCCTTCTTTTCTTTGACACAGGCATTTTCACTAGTAAAAATCTTATATATTTAAACCCTTCTTTGTGCCTATTTCTCAGAGAACCCCAATTAAATTAAGTGTTTGATTCTGAGACATTAATGATTTTTAAAATCTGCACATAATTTAAAAATGTTTGATCGTTACATTGTTCATCCCACATATAACACTGTCCCCATTTTGTGCATTAATTGCTGAGGCTTAGAAATAGTAAATGACTTCCACTAAGGATCATAATAAGCAAGTGTAAAAGTAGAATTTGCCTTCTCACTCTAAACACTTTCCACCATATCTATTGTATGCCTCCTCTGTACAAAGGAGGGCTTCAGAGATGCCTAAAAAGAATGAAAACTCCACCAGATCTGCATCCAAATTATGCTCTGAGGGTTTATACTTTGGTTGTCACTGACCCTAGGGTTATGCATTTAGTTGGGGAGGACAGAATGCTTAGCATTTTTATTATATATGACATTCTTCCTTGGCAGTAACACACACACTCTTTACATTATGCAAATGCATTTTTTTCCGGCCTCTCATTATTTTAGTGAATCAAGTCTACCAAAGGTCAATGTCTTTGTCAGCAATAGGGTGGAGGCTGGCAGTGTGACGTGACAGAAGCTGCACCTGTTAGTAGTCACTGTCAGTAGTAAGCTGTGATCCTGCCTCTACTGCCCTAACAGGGCTGTTTCACTCTCCCTCCACACTAGCCTAGAAGAAAGAATTTCCTCTTCTGATATTTTGAAAGTCAGATCCACCTACTTGTCCAAATGCCCAGCAGAATTGCTGTTGACTGTTCAGAAGGGTCACTTTATCAAAACTTTACTGTAAAGACTTCCCACTTCTTCACTCAGCTATCATTCCTGAACCAACACTCTTGCCTCTTGCTTCTCAAGAAGACCTAACAGACCTCAGAGAGGCTGGGGGAGTGCAGCCACCACCTTGCAAATTCTGAAACATTCAAAGTAACAGGAGATTTCTCTCTGTGAGATTTGGACGGCATGCCATCATCATTTCCTTTGGAAAAGCTCTGATCTGCCAACATAACACCTATATAAATTTTGCACTATTTATTTCAATACAAGTTTTCTTCGAAATTTTGTATTCAGGTGTATTTTCATTTGATATACAGGTGTGGCAGGAAACTATTTGTTGAAAAAAGTATGTGAGGAGAAAAAAAAGATATTTCCTGTTAGAATCATAGGAAATGTGCCACCATATATTTAAAGGATGAATCTATGGTGATGAGGGTACATGAGGCAAGCCAAGGGCAAAGTACAAGCTAACAGCAGCCACTCCCCTCCNGAAAAACAAATGGTTGACTGATAGAGATCACAGCCATGTAGGACAGGAGTCTATTTCAGTTTACAAATAACTTACCAAACTGCAAGACAAAGGCAAACTTATCTATAGCCTGATCTCCAGAAACCTATGGACTCTGTTTACTGGAGCCCTAATATCACCCTCATCAAGGGGGTTTAAGTGCTTGCCATGGTGATATGGGAACAAAGGCAAATGAAAAAGTAAATTTTCTTACTGCCTACAGCCCATTGACAAGTCCTTGAAACAGGCAGAGTAACCTTCCTCCAGGAGCTCAGATGCCTCAATGATGATACTTTGTAAGGAGCAAAAGAGAATATTGTCTTAACATGATCCTGAACCCCTCCTCCACCCACCCAGAACCTGACAGTCTCCTTAAACACATAAAAATTCTTTTGCAAACATCCTTTATCTTTAACCCCCAAATATATGTTGACAATTATGTTCTAAGCATATGGCCTCTGATATACATCTGAAGGGTCTCATGACTGAGGTTTTACTAAATAGTAATAAATAACATTTTCCTAACAACAGCAAGACCCTCAAGGTCCTAGAAATCTTGCTTCCAAAATTCCTTAGAGACTTACCCTGTCCCTAACCCCCTCCCAACCTGAAGGCATATAATAAATCACTCTTCACAACCACAGTGCAGCTCTTTCTGCTCATGAGTCCTGTCCCATGCCTTAATAAAATAACCTTTTTTTTTGCACCAAAGATGTCTTCAAAAATTCTTTCTTGCCCATCAGCTCTGAACCCCCACCATTACCACAAAACCCCACCAATGGGATTCTAAAATAATGAGACTGATGAGACTAATTTTCAAGTGTAATTTACAGATACCTGCTTAAGAATCTTATTCATATTTTTAAATAAATTTGCATCAACTACAAATTATTATGTTTACCAAAGTTGGAGGATACACTAACTTTTATACAGAATCTGGTTAATAAAAAATGCCACTATTCTAAAATTTTACAAAGTGAAGTTTTCTGATAGCAACTTTATATGAGAATGAGTTCACTCACATAGTATTATCTTTTTATAGAAAAGTAAAACTGGAAATGCAAAGAGGAAAATTAAGTTTCCCAAGGTCATAGTGACTAGAAAGGGATTAGAATCTAAATTTGCTAGTACATAATTTCATGCTTTGTATTCATCTTGCAAATATCTGAATACCATAGTGTAATTGGTCCTTAACAATATAGTCCACATATGATATACCAAGGGAAGATGACTTTATCATGGAAGTGTTCTGGTTTTGTATTCCTTTTTCTGTGTGTTTTGTATTTTGTCTCCAAAGAGTAACTGGGAGCAAGCTATCAGGAGGTTTTAAGGAGATAGATTTCTACCCTGGTTTGGAGAAGACAGGACTTGAGTTAAGCTTTGAAGAATGGAATGAGATCCAGATCAACCAAGAGAAGACAAGGAATTTAAAGAATAGTCCCAAAAGAGAAAAGTGGGAGAATTTGGGGGCAGTAACTTTATTACCATGTAGAGAAGAAAGGCTGCAACAGAGGCTGGAGAAGTCAGGGGAGCCAAATGTGGGGCTCTTCTTGGAAGCTTACTGGAGAGGAGATGGTGGTTAGGTGTAACGGACTTGAGTGGGAGCTGGTCTAGATAAATGGCCAAGGCAAAAATGGTTGGCAATCAGAGAGCTATCTTGGAATTTTTCAGAACCTGAATTTCTGTCCAGACCTATCTCTGACATGAACTTCAAGTCAGAATTTATATGCTCTTGCTGTACCCAAAGGTAGGTGCACATTACCTATGGCTTTGAAACAAAGCTTATAGTCACATATGGAAGGTGGTTTCTCTGAGAGCCAAACACAATGAGCAGTAATGCACAATGCAGACTCAGGAACCATAGACTTGACTTTACAGAACTTCTCTGGAATATAGTCAGCAAGGGATCAATGACAGAAGCAAGCTGAGGACCACAAAAACAAGTGGGGTGACTCTTAGCAAGGAGAAGACAACAGTGATTGGTTTACAGAGTGGTAACTTGAGGGTTCCTACATTACAGATAAGTAGAAAGAAGAGTATATAAAAAAAATAATTTCTTCTTCCTTTTCTCCCTACTTTTACTTCCCACTTCCATGTAAAAGGCATCAGCAAGTGCTCAGGTACCATCATTCATTAAAAATGTCTTTAAAGTAACTGAAACATGTGTCTCAGAAGCAGATGCAACATCACAGAGGTTCAATAGCCTACAAATGACAACACGGACTGTTACCAGCATAAAACATGTAAACAACCATTAAAACTCAGAGGAAAAAAAAAACTGTTTTCTTATTAAGCAAAAAAGTAGGCCAATAACTTAGGTATTTAAATTGATGCATGAACCCCACAGGGCAGGAGGAAATCCAATGTACTCCAGAACCAAATTACAAGGTAGAAAAGTTCAATTCACATAAATACACGGATTAACTGATCTGAGAACTGGGTTCAATTGTCACCTTTGGGAAAATAAAATCTGTCATATTAATAACAAGAGTATTAAGATGATCCTCCTATTCAAATGCTAATCACAATAAGGGCTTTTCTACATGTTATCAAGCAAAATAAAACATTTTTCAAATATAAAGATTCTGCAAACTTCATAATACCTCCAGAGCCTTATTAAAAGTGTTCACATGTTTAAGTAAAATTAAATTCCAGCCTAATCACCTCAGGCAGATATCTTTCCATGTGAGGTGGCTTGCCCCCAGAGTCACATCTGAAGAACCATACACAGGGGATTTCACAGTCATTTATTTCTTGTGGCATTACATATATTGAATTCAGATTATTTATGTTACGAAACTGTGGTTTAATGATCTGGAGGCCATGTCCACAATCTTACACCTAATCATTTTGGGCAATGTTGAAGAGAGCTGGTTATAAACAAACAAACAAAAAGATACCAAAATGCCAAAAAACCTCCTAGAATAAGACTTATTCCTGCAAGGTAAGGCTGCCAAACCCTTATAACTAAGAAGGATTACAATTTATATTCAGAACTCCACAGCCTGGATTCTTCAGGTAGTTTGGAGATAAATGACAACCTCATTAGCCACAGCTTAGGGTCCTGTATCCTCTGCACTCACAGCAATAAAGCCAAAGACTCAATCCCAGATTGAGTTCCTTAAAGATTTCATTCAACTATCTAGCCTAGTGATGAACATCACGTGATATTTAGCAAGGTCCTATGGATTTATTCTCATCACTGTATAAAGTGTATTAGTGATGAGGGAGAAAAGACAAGCTGAGGGCAAAGCACAAGCTAACAACTGTCCCAGCCCCCCTGGCCTTTCAGGTAGGATGTGTGTGACATTCCTCAAAACTTCTGGCAGCCCAAGAACAAAGGAAAGGGAAAAACAAATGGTTAACAGATAAAGATCACAGTCATGCAGGACAGGAGTCTCCATCAGTTTGCATTTGTCTTAATAATTTACAAGCAAAAAGCAACCTCCAGAAACCTATAGACTCAGTTTCCTGGAGTCCCAATATCACTGTCTCCTCCATAGGATAGAAAATCTTTTATAATCAGTCATTCCTCACAACCCCAGTACAGCTCTTTCTGCCCACGGGTCCTGTCCCTGTACTTAATAAAACCACCTTTCTGCACTGAGAATGTCTGAAGAATTTTTTTCTTAGCCATCAGCTCCAACCCCCAACACTCCAAGCCACATCATTAGGAGAATGAACACCCAGCTATAGAAACTACCAATTTCTCAATCTGTGTGATTTAACACAATGGAAGCATATTCCCATTCACCTCACAGTCCCCTTGGCTTTCACTGGGCAGAATCCTGGTTCTTATCGACTTGTGTGTCACCACCATATTTGAGGGCCTTTTCTCACTCCTCCAGTGAGTTATTTACATTTTACTTAGCCAACAAGAGAGTAAATATAGAAAACAAGGGACATGAGAAAATGGACTGATAACCCAGCCTCTACTATGTAAATGGTCTAATTTGTGCTGAAATTCAAAAAGAGGAATTTCATAGGAGAACATGGGGATGGTAGAACAAGTGACAAAAATCCCCTAAGCAAACTATAGCGTCAACAAAGAAAATTCTCAAGAGAAAGTTTATGCCCCATATAGTCATCCCCAGTCAGCCGCTAATGCATACATTGTCCACCCAGTCCTTTTCACATCCTCAGGGCTGGCTGGATTTGAGCCGCTACAACTATGCCCATGCCCAAGAGCATGCAGGATTCTGGAAAGGTATGTAGGAAAGGGGAAACAATAAATAGAGGAGTACAATATGGTGGGAACAAGAACAGAGACACCTTTAAAGGTGTTACCTCTTTTGGAGTCCTCTTTGTGTTTCTATAGTCTTGGTCTTTGCGACAACGCATTTACCTTTGAATTGCCACTTCCTGTTCTCCTGGGAAAGGTGTGGGGACCTCCACGGAGTGTCTGTCTAAAGGCAAACAAAAGACGAAAAATACATAAAATACATTGAAAAATTACATATTAATGCCTAGTCTATAGCAAAAACCATAAGGTATTCATTCCTTCTAACCTCGTCATTCTTTTCATAAGAATTTATCCTAAAGAAATCATTCAACAGAAGCAAATTGTTTTGTAATTCAACAGATCTATTGAAGAGTAGTTTATAATAGTTTAAAAAAAGGAGAAAGAATAGCCAAAATACCCTATACTAAACTTACATTTACTTGATGGAATATGACAGACTCATTAAAATCATACTAAGTTGTCACATCAAAATGCTTCTGTCACTGCTATTTTAATACAAGCAGACAATGAAATGTTTCTTTCATGTAGACTATAATACACATAAAAAATGAAAGTAAGTAGCTTATTGGGATGATGAAATGACAGGTAATTTTTAATTCAAACGTTATCTTTAATATTACTATATCATCTCAGTAATTAAAACATTTATGCCATCTGCATGTGGGAGGAAAAGCATACAATTTATTATTTATTCTGAAAAAAATGTCATTTCACAAAATTACAAGCATGTATCATCTAAGATTTTTTATTTTGATTGCGTGTCTCCCAAAACAATTGGATTGCTTTTTTCTTCATGGGATCTTCCCCCAATCCTATCTTTTCCTTGCTCTGTTCAAGCATATTTTCCTCAGAATTGGAACACTCTCTTTAGCCCTCAGAGGGCTGGATTCCTTGGGAGTGGGGAAAGCCCACAGACATGGCCATTCCTAGCAGTCATGGTTTACCATCTCTTCCCTAAAATCCAGAAAATCCCTAAACTTTGGGGCACGAAAAACTGTGTTTGCTTTGAGTCATACTTGAGGCAGAAGGCAAACTATAGCTTGAAGTTGAAGACATAATAAATGCCCTCTGGAGTTGAGAACTAAATAAGAAAATATATATAAATTCTCAGATTAGGAGTGCTTCACTCTATAGTAAATTGTTTCAGGTAAAATTCTGACTCTTCCTCTTATTATGATAGTGGGCAATTTATTTAGAATTTCTGTGCCTCAGTTATATCATGGGAAGAAGGTGAAGAAGAGGAGGAGGAGGAGAAGTGCTATCATGCAGAGGCAGTACAAGGATTAAATGAGATAATGAGCATACTTGTTTAGAACTATCTTGGCATATTGTATATACTCAAATGGGTCAGCTATTTTCTCAGTAATAGTTAGGAGAGTGGAAAGAGATTGTCTTTTCATTTAAATATAGGTGAATTATGTAGAAGCAACCAGGTGTAAAATTCTGCAGTTTTCTGCCCTCCCTTAATTGTCATCTGCATCTCAGATGACAGGTATCCTTGTTCTTACCCACTCCACTTGTGTTTTTGTCCCTATCTCTTCAAATCCTCCATATTAACCAATAATTTTTCTCTCCTCTTTTCTTTATCTTCAAGAAGTCTCATTCTGATTATCTTTCTACCCACTCTTGTAAGTATATTCAAATCTCTAACATTCTCTGAAAAGAAAAATCTTTCCTGGATCATTTTTAAACTTACTCTTCTTTCTCTTTCAATACTCAACTCAGTTTCCAGTTGTAGCCATCTGCTCTGTTACACTCAGTTTTTAATCTACCCTGAATAGTTTTTTGGCTAGATCATTCTACGGAAACTGCCCTAACTGAAGTTATCAATGGGCTTCATATCAGCAAAGAATATTTTTCATTACTTACTAGATTTCTCTAGTAAATCTAACAGAATTTTATGATTTATTTCTGTTGTTTATGTTTATTTTCTTCAGTCTTTTATTCTGATTATCTGCACCTCTTTGGCTTCTGTAATTCTACTCACATCTTTCTATCTGCAACCACAACTCTACTTACCACCTTTTCATTTTCAGATTCCCCCTCCATCACCCAGTAAAACCTCAGGCTCCCCCAAATTCTGCCATTTGATTGCTGCTCTTCTCCCTCCTAAGAAATGCTCATCAACTTCCAGTGACTCTTGGTTTTACCTATGATGTTGAAATTGATAGCTTCCAAATCTCTATTTCCATCCTTGACCAGTAAGTACCGTGAGCATATGAGACTCAAGAGCAAAATAGCACTAAGCCTAGTATATAGTGACAATAAATATTTGTGAAAAAATAATTACAGCATTTTAATGTCCCAGACCTGCCTCAAAGGCCAAAACTAACCTAAGGAGAAATTCCATAGGGAGAGCAAAACCTTCTCTTTATTACTATTTCTGTGAACGGCTACAATACATGGCCATTTGCTAGAATAAGGGATGTGGAGGTCATGAAAACTCTTCAATCTATTCTCTTTCCATATCATTCTCCTTCAAGTAATCAGTAAATATTGTTCGTTTTACCTCATGGCATTTCCCAAATCTATTCTTCTATTTTGTCTCTACTTCTCTAGATGACTTCATCATCTGCCTGAAACACTTACAGTAAGGAGCCACCTAACTGGTCTTGCCTGACACTTTGAACTGTCTGAAATAATCTGCCATCTAAAACATTTACCTAAAAACAAGAAATGACGATATCACTTACTTCTCCCTTTTCAGACCTTCAGTGGCCTTTTATTACTTGTATTATTCTGATAACGTGCCAGATTTTCACCATTCCATGCCCCTTTCACCATGTTTGCTCTCTGACTCAGCTTGGTATGAATTTGACCATTTTTAAGACTTAATTTCTGTAGTACACATACTAGATAATGAAAAGTCTCATTTTGATAATACTCTAGGCACTCACAAACACAAAATCTGTAGACTCGGAAATTCAACTACAGCCTCAAATAATTAAAATATAGTTTGTAGATTATAACATCATAGGCAATAGTCACCAAACACACAAGAAGGCATCATGAATAAGACCAGACAGGAACAGCAGATCATCAATCAGATGTCCAAATACTTTAACTATGGAATTACGAGACACTGAATAGAAAATAAGTATGATTAAAAGGGAAATTTAAAGTTTAAGAAAATATAAAATGCCAGGCTTATTTGGAAAAAAGCCAAATATGTCTTCTGAAAATAGAAAGTATAGTATTAGAAGTTTTGAAAAATCTGTAATGGAAGGTTTAAAGGTAAGTAGACATGAATTATCTAGAATGTAGCTAAAAGAGATGGGAAGTATGAGAAAGAGGTTATAAGACAAACTGACACTATCCATAATATATCTAATCTTATTCTAAAATGAAAATATATGAGGAATGATTAGAAGCTGTATTTTAGGAGATAATGACTGAAAGTTTTCTGGAACTATTAACAGTAGCTTCAGGAAAACCACATATCTATTTTACACTGTAGCTAACTACTAAATATCAGAAACAAGGAGATGACTCTAGAATGGACATAGTAAAATACAGATTACTTACAGAGGAACAATTATTGGAATGGCAGCTGCTTTCTGAGCTGCAACAATGAAAACTGGAACACAGTGTAATAAAATATTCATTGTCTAATAGGCAATAACTGTCAGTGTAGAGCTGTGTTCACAGTGAATGTATCTTTCAAAAATGAGGTATAATAAACACAGATTTTGACAAGCAAAAAGTGTGAGTTTGCTACCAGATCTTCTCACATACTACTGGTAGCGATGTAAATTGATATGGCCAATTTAGAAAACAGTTTGGGATTACCCAAACCTGGACATGCACACACCCTCACATCCAAATTCTAAGCCTACACATGCTCCATAGGAAAAACTCTCATATACATGCACTAAGAAAATGTACTGGAATAGTCATAGTGGACACAATGTCAATAAGCATGATATTAAAATGGAAAACTATTATTATGATATACAATGCAATGTAACATATGGGTAAATCACAAACTGAAACAAGGCACAGAATATATGTAGTATGACCCCATAAATTTTCAAACACATGGAAAGCTAAACTATATATTATTTAGAGGCATAAATGTACGGTAAAAAAAAAAAAAAAAAAAAAAAAAAAAAAAAAAAAAAAAAAATATAAAAACAAGAAAAAAGAAAATCAAGAATCTGATAAAAATAAGGACAATGTTACCTGAGTGGGATGGAAAGCAACAGAATGAGAAGTAGTATCATGGACTTCAAGAATCATGACCATTTTTAAATGGAGCAGAGGATACAGAAGTGCTCACTGTATTGTTATCCTTTATATCTTACCTTAGTTTTTTATAAATATTCATGTGTATCTACCCAATATTTAATCTGAAAAGTTAACGTGAAGGAAAGGCATTCTGTCAATTTTCTTCCTAACTGCCTGTACACAAGCTTGTCCTGCTTGGAATATTGTTCTCCCCTACTTTTTCCTGGTTAATACTTACTTACCTTTACTCTCAGAACCTTTTTATCAAACCTATGGTGAATCTAAGGTCTGTCTCCTTCAGTACTCCCCCTAAATACAGATAAACACAACTTCCTTCATTCTTCTTGAGTGCAAACCAATCTTTATCATGTTTTATCTAATATGCTGAAGACACTTTACTTCCATTTCTCCTGCATAAGTTCTTATCAAGTAGGCATTTTCTCTTATGTTGCATGCCCAGTGTCTGGCTCATAGTAGATGGTCAATGAAAATTACATGGATTGTCATTTGGTAGTTGAGTTATGTCCCTATATCCATCAGAGTCACTCTGGAGGAGGTGAAAACTGAACAAGGTCTGAAGGGAGAAAGAAGAGAATAAGGAATTTGAAAGCTGAAAAAAAAAAAAGGAATTTGAAAGCTGAAATGATTAGGAATTCCATCAAGATTATAAATTATTCTGGTGTTGCTTCTACAATTATGGGTAGAAGTTCTTACTGCCCCATTAATATGCATGTGCATTTGTGCTTCCAAGTCTTGCTTCAATCCTTCATTCTCTTGGTATGCCGAATGCCTCTTTGCTCTTCGTCCATTCACACTCATCCCATGTATTAAAGCACTTGATCCTAGGGGGTCTGGGTGGCTCAGTCGGTTAAGCGCCCGACGTCAGCTCAGATCATGATCTCACAGTTCGTGGGTTCAGTCCCTGCGTTGGGCTCTGTGCTGACAGCTCAGCCTGGAGCCTGCTTCCGATTCTGGGTCTCCCTCTCTCTGACCCTCCCCTGCTCATGCTCGCTCTTGCACGCGCGCTCTCTCTCTCTCTCAGAAATAAATAAAACATAAAAAAATTTTAAGCACTTGATCCTTGGAAGACAAATTTCCTCATTCACTTCCAGTGCTTATGAATCATTTAATTAAACTATAAATCATTGATTGAGCTGGTGACTAGCTGGTCACTTTATATTTTCATGACTCCTGTTACCCTTGGAAATATAAATAGCCCTGTGGGACAAGTAAGCCATTTGGGGTCTAACTTCTGTAAGAATTTTTTCCAGGGAAAATGTTTGTCACATAAGAAAACACATCAAGAATAGCTTTAGCTATGGATGAGAGATTAGAAAAAAAAAGTCCAAGATTTCTAGAACACTGTTCTCATATAAACAAAGATGATACCCTTGTTTGTCAGGATCAGCAGTAGACATTTCCATAGCACTGTTCCCCAGGGATATATCTCCTCAGAGCCAAACAAACAGGTTCTGTTGAGTATCAAATATGCATTCAACTCTAAGGAACTAAGAAACTAGTGCTTTGTCTTAACCTTTATGATGTAAAAATTATTTGTTGAGAAAACAGTAAAGCACCCATATGGCAGCAAATAATACAAAGAAGGCTATTCATTTTAATTGTAAATATTACTGAATATCTATGATATATACAACATTCTTCTAGGCATGAGAAATAACTAAGATTGAATTATGTTGTAAAATCTAGTCTTCCAGATATTTTGAACAGCCATCAAGGCTTCTCTATTTTCACTGCCTCTCAGAATCTGGAATGGTGCTTTAAACAGGTTCCATGCTCAGTCAAGGTGAGTCTTAGATGATCATGGCAGCTAGGTCTAGATAGTAGAAGTTGGTGAATATTTTATTATTTTAGAATACCTCAGTGTCTTTGGATTTGGCATAGGACAAAGACATAGTTTTGTGTATATTTTATGTGTATTTATTATAAGTGAATTCTGCCTATTGTCTCCATGGTGGTACTGTCCATTATCTACTGAACTCAGACTGGACATGCTATTGGTCTGAGTTAGCATGAAGTAGGTTATCAATCACAATTGTCCTGTGAGCACCCATCCATTGCCCACCCAACCATGTCTGAATCACTATCTAAAGAATTGCCTGAGGGCTGTGGGAACCAACTGTGGGAAAAAGAAGGGTGGAGAGTAGGACCACTTTCCTCTGGCTTACTCATAATGTCTAAGATTTAGAGGAATATCACAATGGGGTCCTTGAGTTCTGCATCATTTTACTACAGGAAATCTAGGCTCCTATTTCCTTCCTTTCCAAGGACTAACATACTTATGCATCCCCATACTGTCAGCCATTTCAATACATTCAATACCATCTCAATACAACAGTTGATTCCCTTTTATAATAGCTCTTTCCTTTCTCACTACTTCTAAGAGATAAAAACTGGTTTACTACATTTTCAAAGCTCTAGCTTCTCATTCAGTATTCTTCATCTAAAGACTCTGTCTTTTGGCTTCCTGATCTCTTCCATCAGTGATGGAAAAATAAATAAAGGGCCAGGCATCATTGGATATGTACCACCGGGTCAGACAGATAGTAGACACAATCTACTATAATCCTCAAAACACCAGATCAACTGTTATTTTTCTCCTTATTTGCAGTTAAGGGATCTACATTTCAGAGAAATTAAGCAAATTGCCCAAACATATCTGAATTAAACCAAACATTCAAACAAATTGTATCAAATCCAATCTTGTGTTGTTTACACTAACCCTACCAGAACCCCTTTTTTTTTTAAATTTTAAATGTTTATTTAAACATTTTTGTTTAATGTCTCCATTTTTGAGAGACACAGAGAGACAGAGCATGAGCAGGAGAGGGACAGAGAGAGAGGGAGACACAGAATCCGAAGGAGGAACCAGGCTCTGAGCTGTCAGCACAGGGCTCAATTCAGAGCTCAAACTCATGAACCGTGAGATCATGACCTGAGCTGAAGTCAGTTCAACTGACTGAGTCACTCAGGTGCCCCCCAGAACCCTTGTTTTTTAGGGAAGGAAGAGACAGTAACCATCTTGAGTAAGGGAGATTCTACTCTCTAAAAGAAAGCTTATAGAATTTTGAGAACTTCACTAGGGAATATTTTATATTTCCTATGAATATATGAATATATTTCATAGGAAAAGAAGTTTTATGTGTATGTGCATACATGTGCTAAATCCGAGTTCACTGTAAATTATTGACCCTTTTATACTATAAAGAATTTGAAAATATTTGTATTTCTTTGCAGATATCAAGATTTTTATTGTCCTTACATCCTTAGGAATTAAGAAAAAGAGAATGGTCTCTGCAGTGTTCATTTCTTTAGTAATCCTCAAAAGAAATATAAAATGTGACCTATACTTCCTTAGCCAAAACTAAATATAAAATCTGCACCCTGAGATGAGTAGTCCTTATGCTAACTCTTGGAAAGAAATGGCCTGTTTCCTCTCAATTCCATCTGGATCTTTCTATTCAGCTGAGATTAATGGATTCAGCTAATGAGTCACCCTGTCGGTGTCTAGTTGTTTAGCACTGGAATTAAAAAAAAAGAAAAAGAAAGAACCTCCCACCTCTCCTTATAGCAATTAAATTTCTTAGCTGAAGAAAACATTTGAAAGGAACATATAAAGTTATGAAAAATAGAAGATTTGCCTCTTTCCAAATAACGGTGGGGGTATTTTATGATGTATGATTCCAAAATGGCCACATTTGGATGGCTTCAGATACAACAGGGTATATACAAATTGGATTTGGTATTTACTGCAGCAATTGAATGAGATATTATGACCTTTCCTTTACATACTCGACCTTTCCTTTACATACTTGCCAATATATTATATACGTGATTAATGTTTGTGCATGTGTATATGTGGATGTGTGTGCTTACCAACTCTGCTTATTTCCTTTGGGGAACATGATGGATGATGATTGTAAAATGATTACTTATAGACTACAAGAAATTAGAGCCCCTTAAATACAGGAATCCAAGCTTTATGCCCGTCTTTTTCCTATAATTGACTTCCTGAAGAATTAGACTTAAGGTGAAGAAGTAAAAGTAACAGGGCATTTCTGAGTGCCTCTGATTCACAGGAATAGCTCATTTATGTTGGTTGTAATTATGTCATTTCAGGTGATGAATCAGGGAGAAAGAAAGAAAAGGCAGGACCAGAAGATCCATAAACAATATTTCAGGACAGGTGTAATGGCAAGTACAGGGGATGACCTACAAATAAGGATTTCTGGGAGAAAAAGATCACAATGAAGCTCTGAGAAAAACTGTAGACAAACATGCCAAAGATAGAAGAAAATTGCATTTTATAAAGCTTCAGTTATCTGGAATCAAAATACCAGTTTATGACCCATAAGAATGCATAGTGTAACAAGATGAGAAGCCCAGGACATTAAATCTGCAGCACTTTCAAGAATATTCAAGACTAAAAGTCTCAGTAGTTTTAATAAATGTCACATGTGTTAGGTTAAGATGTTCAGTTTTTGGAAGTAATTAATGGTTAAATACAGTAACTTGTGTCTTCTGAAAAAAGAAGTACAGAGGATGAACCTGGGATGCACTCATCAGAAGAATGCCAAACTCATGAGTCTTCAGATGTGGTCCTGGGAAGACTATTTCCAACAAAAGAGACATACTTCCTAAGGATTGAATCAGCATCAGGAAGGCTAGACTAACACTGACATAGAAAGAAAGATCCATGGCAAATTGTTTTCCACAACCTTGAAAGTGGAGAAAAGCCTTAGATGTTTACTACTTCATAGGGCTCCTCTGGTGGTGAGAAATGCAGTGGATGACTTAAAAAATATATATGTTGTTTACATAAGCCTTTATCAGGAAAAGTATAATATTACAAAGGATATTAAAAATCAATATATTTTTCTATTCAAACAGCTGAATGATCCATTTGGTCATATTGTATTTTTATATATTGTCAAAACAAGCATGCTATAATTTTCTTTAGAGTATCTACATCTATGTCATAAAGAATATTGGTCAAAAGGTTTCTTTTCTTTTTTTATTGTTTTATTTTTTCATCATAATAAGTGTACTCTTTAATCCTTACACCTGTTTCACCCATTCCCTAACCCGCCTCCCCTCTGATAACCATCAGTTTGTTTTCTATAGTTAAAAGTCTGTTTCTTTGTTGTTTCTCTTTTTTCCCCCTTTGTTTTTTTCTTCAATTCTACATATGAATGAAATCATATAATATTTGTCTTTCTCTAACTTATTTTGCTTACCTCTACTAGAAGCTAGCTAGCTCTGTTAGAAGCTAGATACTCTCTAGCTCTGTCCATGTTATTGCAAATGGCAAGATTTAATTATTTTACTTAATGACTGAATAATATATTACATTGTATGTATGTATGTATGTGTATACATACATATATACATCACATCTTTTTTATCCATTCATCTATTGATGGACATTCAGGCGGTTTCCATAATTTGGCTATTGTAGACAATGCTAAGATAGCGGTGCATGTATCCCTTTGAATTAGTATTTTTTTATTCTTTGGGCAAATACGTAGTAATGGAATTGCTGGATCTCAGGGTAGTTCTATTTTTAACTTTTTGAGGAACCTCCATACTGTTTTCCTGGGTGACTCTACTAGTTTGCATTTCCATCATCAGTGCAAGAGGGATCCCCTTTCTCCACATCATTGGCAACACTTGTTGCTTCTTGTGTTGTTGACTTTAGGCATTCTGACAGCTGTAAGATGACATCTCATTGTGATTTTAATTTGCATTTCCCTGAAGATAAATGACTGTTGAGTTCTTTTCATGTGTCTTTTGGACAACTGTATGTATTCTTTGGAAAAATGTCTGGTTATGCCTTCTGCCTATTTTTAAATTGGATTATTTTCACTTTTAGGTGTTGAGTTGTATCAGTTCTTTATATACTTTGGATACTAACCCTTTATCAGATATGTTCATTTAAAAATAACTCCAACCATTCAGTAGGTTGCCTTTTAGTTTTGTGGATTGTTTCATTAGCTGTGTAGAAACTTTTAATTTTGGTGTAGTCCCAATAGTCTGTTTTTGCTGTGATTTCCCTTGTCTCAGGAGACATATATGGAAAAATGTTGTTACATTCTGAAGGTTTGTTTTCCTATAATATTTTTGTCTAGTTTTTTCATCAGGATAATACTGGCCTCAAAACATAAGAAGTATTTGCTTTTGTTCAATTTTTTGGAGAGTTTTTTTGGTAGCATTGGCAGTATTTCTTCCTTAAATAATCAGTAAATTCACCAATTCATGAATATATCTGGATAAAGAATTTTCTATGTGCAAGATTTTTCACTAGAAATAACACTACTGTGGTTAATTTAGACCTATAACATTTCTTTTAAATTAAGTTTGCTAGTTGGAGTCATGCAAAGAATTTGTTTATTTCTTCTAAGTTATAGTGATTAGCATAAAATTGTTCAAAATACTATCTTATTAACATTTTAATATATGTGGGATGTGTACCAGTGTCACTTTCTTCAATTCCAACTCTGATATTCTGTATCTATCTTTCATTTTTTTTTTTTTGATTAGGCAAGTTAAAGATTTATCAATTTCTTAAAATCTTCTCAAAGACCAAAAAAAGATCATTTGGTTTTAATATCTTTCTCTATTTATACCTGTTATTTGGTATACTGATTTTTACCCTTTCTTTTATTTATTCTGAAAGTAATTTGCTCTTTATTTACTAGTTTCATTAGGTGAGCTGAGGTCATTGGCTTGATATGATTCTTGTTTTCCAATATACACATTAATGCTTTAAGTTTCCCTCTAGCAATTGCTTTAGTTTTATCCTATAAATTTTGCTGTTGTGTTTCCATTTGCCTCCGGGACAAAATGTTAATATCTCTTTTGCTTCTTTTTCTGACAGGTTATATAGAAGCATGATATTCAGTTTCCAAATATTTGGAAACTTTTCAGAGATCTTCCTATTTTTCTTGTTTCTAATTCAGTTCCTTGTAGTCAGACACCATATATATTTTAAATAATGAAATCTACTTTAATGACTGAATATTTTTCCCAGTAAATGTCCCATGTTCACTTGAAAAAAAATGTATATTTTCCTATTGTTAGGTGGTGTGTTCTATAAATATCAATAAGCTTATGTTGGTTCACTGTTGTGATGATTAATTTTATGCATCAACTTGACTGGGCTAAAAGACAGTTAGTTAAACATTATTTCTGGGTGTGTCTGTAAGGGTGATTCTAGAATAGGTTAGCATTTAAATCAGTAGACTGAGGGGCACCTGGGTGGCTCAGTCTGTTAAGCGTCTGACTTTGGCTCAGGTCATGATCTCACAGTTTGTGGGTGTGAGCCCCGCATTGGGCTCTGTTCAGACAGCTAGCTCAGAGCTTGGAGCCTGCTTCGGATTCTGTATCCCCCTCTCTCTCCGACCCTCCCCTGCTCACACTGCCTCAATCTCTCTCTCTCTCTCTCAGAAATAAATAAAACAAAAAAACAAAAAAAAGAGAAATAAAACATTTTTAAAAAAGAAATATTAAAATAAATAAATAAATCAGTAGACTGAGTAAAGATCACCTTCACCAATATAAGTGAGCCCCATCCAATCTGTCAAAGGCCTACATATAACAAAATGATGGAGGAGGGACAAATCAGCTTCCTGATTGAGCATCTAATTCTGCCATTGGACATCAGAACTTTTTGGGGGCCTTTGGACTCAATCTGGAATGTATAACATTAGCTTCTTGGTTCTCAGGCCTTGGGGTATGACTGAAACTGTACCAACAGCTTTCCTGGGCTCCCGTCTTGAAGATGGTCAGTCATAGGACTTGTCAGCCTCCATAATCACGTGAGCCAACCCCTGATAATAAGTCTCTTTCTACGTATCTCTTTATAGACAGTCCATTGGTTCTATTTCTCTGAAGAATCCTAACACAACTGTGGTATTCAAGTCTTTTATATACTTAATGATTTGACTAGGTAGGAATATTGAAGTATCTGAATATAATTGGAGCTTATCTATTTCTTCTTTCAGTTATATCAAGTTTACATGTATATTTTAAAGCTCCTTTATTGGTAATATAAATGTTTGGGATTGTGATGACTTTTTGATGAACTGACTTATTTAACATTATGAAGTAACGTTCTGTTTCCCTAATAATATATTGCTTCTCTGTAATCAAATTCATGCGACCTTACAAAGCCACTAGAGTTTTATTTTCATTAATCTTAGTATGCTATACCTTTTTATATCCTTTTATTTTCAAGTTATGTCATTATATTTAAAGTGCAATTCTTTTTGGGTCTTTCTTTTTTATTCAAACTGATAATCTCTGAATTATTATTGGGATTTTTAAACCATTTACATTCAGTATAATTTTTAAATGGTGAGTTTAAGTCCAATGTCTTGAAAAGCATTGTTTTATACATTTTATCTGTCTTTTTAATATTTGGAGGATAAACTCAGTTGCTTTTATTCCATGTTAACCAGAAATGGAAATTGTTATATTGGAATTTAATTACATGTTTACATTTCTATCTCATACTCTGTAATTAATGCATTAAAACAGAAAATGCCTCATTCATCTTTCTTGAACTTTTGACATTATTGGTACTTTACAGATAGAATCTAAAGTGTTTGGCTATTTTTGTACAGCAAATAATGGAATGAACACATCCATTTATTCTTCACTGAGGGGTATTAGTTGCAAATTGGTGCTTTTTATTAAGGTTAACTTCTCATTACAAGACTATAAATATCATCTGGGTTAAATACTGTGCTTCTATTCTATGATCTCAGACTGTATTTTTAACTTTAAAGCAAGGCATAGGGGGATACTTGGAATGGCTTTGATATTTTATCAAATATACCACAGGTATTCCAGTGGGAGTGTTATTGCATCAAGTATATGTTTCAACAGGATATAAGAGAGAAAACTAGCATTAATTACTTGCCTGATTACTTCTCCTTGTCTTACAGAATTAGATGCTTATTTTAAGCTGTATAACTGCTGTTAATTCAATACTGGAGAGAGACAAAAAGGCATATTTGACAGCACAGTTATTGCATTTTATTGAAAAACTGGTTTTAGCCCTTTCCAAATCCAAAATGTGGAGAAGTCCAGAACCAAATAAGCAACTTGATCTGTTAGTCAGAATTTCTTGTAAGTTTATTTATTTTGGGTGGGGTTGAAGAGAAAAAGAGAGAGGGAGAGAGAGAAAGAGAGAGAGAGAGACAGAGAGAGAGAGAGCACCTGGCACGGTAGCATGAGTAGGGGAGGGAAGAGGGAGGAAGAGAGAATCCCAAGCAGACTCTGCACTGTCAGCATACAGCCCAACATGGGACTTGAACCCACTGAGATCAACACCTGAACCAAAACCAAGAGTCTGACACTCAACCGACTGAACTACTCAGGCACCCCTTAATCACGCAGAATTTTTAAAACAGTAACACTAATTTTAAAACCATCTTCAAAGAATTAAAGAACAATTGGTTCAAATTAAGTTAAAAAATATTACTATTTTCTGAATACACATATTAAGATTAATTGAACTTGATCAAAATTAATGCTATAAACATGCTTTTAATTTATTTTTAAATGAACAAATTTTTGTGCTCATTGTAGTATAACGAACATATAAGATGCTTGGGTTTACTTATTAAGCCACACATAAAATTCTGCTGTACATCTGGACTAGTACTAACTAGAAATTTTAAGGGGAAGAAAAAAACAGTTACATCTTATATTTTGAAGAAGTTGTAGAAAATATATCCTTAAAGAATGCTTTTTCAAAAAGGTAAAAAAAGAATATGACTCCCTCCTTAAAAAAATAGTTTGAGAATTTGAGTGAAAGATGAAAAATGATTCTTTCTCTGTACAGTGAAACCACAGGCAAAACAGAATAGTTTTGCCATCTTTGGAGCTATAGAGTGAAAAATGAGTAGCTAGAAGTAGATAATTCTATTCAGGTTGTTCAGTTAAAGCAACTTAAGGGAAATATTTTTTCCATATAGATAGATGGATAGATTGATAGATAGATATATATACTTGAAATGTTACAGATTGGCCAACATATAGTTAAACTGGTAAAATTCAAAGTATGTGAAAGACAAAATTATAATTGGACATCTTTTATCACAAATGACTTAAAAGTGAGATTGGGTTCCAAAGAATATGAATCATCTACATACTTATATATTCTGTTACATCAACTTGGTGAGCTATTGCCACTGCTGCTCTAGCATGTAATTTATTAATAGTAATATTAAGCAATATTCCCTTAATTTCCATAACTGTAGTTTCCTAGGACAATGCGATGCCACAAATAAGCTAGGATAATGGTTGTTGTCATCTGTATTCATCACTTTGGAAAGCTGCTCCAAAAAGAGAACTACTAGTAATAGTTACCATGTCAGATTTTGTGTTCAAGAAAGTGTTACCATTTTAAGAAATGCTTGCCCTTTTATGACCCACAGTTTGCTGGTCTACTACCAGCAACACTGAAGTTTACCTAAGCCAGGTAGGCATTTAAGGGACTCTTCCCAAAGGTTTAAAAGTACCCAAAGGCACACTTAATAATTTCCCTGGAGTGAAGCTGCACTTCAAGACATACTGTCCCAACCAGCCATAGAGGCCGGCAGGATAGTTTGTATGTACAAGAGCTCACAATCCCAGAGTTTCCTCCCGAGGGATGTTTTTCCAGTTTTCCTTTAAGCATATCATACTGTTCCCTTCCATTTAAAGGGCTTGACCTTCTACCACTGGATAACAGCATGTTTGAGTAAAGAAGTGACATTTGGAGAGCAGCTCTTGAATGAGGAAGACCTGAAGGACTGTGGCAGGAAGGGTAGTTTACAAATGTCAGAGATGATTATTCTCCAGGACATAAAATAAAGGGAAATAGCATAAATCTTGTCTTTCTACACTGAAACTTTTATTGTGTTTCCCCCTAGTTATTGCAAATCCAATTTTCATTGGAATCCCATTGGGAGTGTGGCTCACACTAATTTTTGAGCTTGAAGAATTATCAGGGAACAAAATCATTGTATTGCTTTTGGACTCAAATGCAAATCTAGTATGAATATGGAATAGGCATTGAGAAACTGTGTTTCCTTTCAACTTAAAAAAACAAGCTACAAGAGATATATTTCTCTCCAAACATTAAGAAACAACTGAGCTAAGTTGCAAAATACCTTCTCTTCCTAGGTTGTCAGAACATGAAAAATTGCAGAGCTTCTAGGCCTTGAGCCAACCTTATTCAGGACTCAGGAAAGAAAAAAAACAGTCTGGGTAAATTCTCAATGTAAACTGCTATGGGAACAAGCTACTAGGTAAGCTGGAAGAGAGGATTCACCTGTACCTATGTCTTGCTTTTCTGTTATTCTATCCTGGGCAAGAGGGAAATCAAGTTTAAATGCTGCCACCAGCCTGCCTTTCACTCAGCTGACTCAGTTAATCTTTACAGTCTGCATCCACACACTGTCTACACACATTTCCCCAGTATTTCCAAATCAAGTGGTCAGATTTATCAATTCAAAGAAAAAATGTAGATATTAGTCACATTGTTATGATTTGAATTGACAAGGTCTAAAATCAACAAACAATTCCACAACAGCCCTGATTTTCTAACTGTGCTTCATTCCAGATACCTTTCATTGGTTGAAATAATCCCCCCAAATCCAAATTATTAAAATGAACAAACCAGTGGGCTCTGGCTGAAATGTTCACAGAGATCTTTGAGCCATCCTTCTCCTTCCAGAGTGCTTCCCTTTCCCTGAAATATTGCTAAGACCCCTCAGCACCTCTATGGCTTCACCTGGCTCAATGTACAAATCTCCATCATAAGATTACCCAGACTCAGATGCATGGCACATGTATCCCAAACTATAATCATCACTAAGATAAGGTATGTGTTGAAGTGGGACAAGATTAATGAAAGAGATACTAGTATTCAAATATGTATTAAATAGAGTCTAAAATAAGCCAGATGAAGTCAACTATGATCTTGATATCTAAGTAAATGACTAAATAAAATAGTAATTCTTCTTTATAGTCATGTTCATCTCAGTCTTCATCAGTTCTTGAAGCTACCTATACATGATTCTCCTTCTGAACTTCCAAGAAGATGGAAATGCTCACCTCACTATGCCAGGGATCCCCAAATCTAAAAGCCATTGTTTCTTACCAGACTCACACTGTCTTCTCTGTGCTTGAATTCTGATGATACCTTGAGTCCCTCTCACCTTCTCCAACCATCCTTTACCCAGTAATCTCCTCTTCCCAGTAATTATGAAGCTCAATAAGGCTTCTGTTAGAATTGAAGCAGAACTTTGTTTGACCAAGGCCATGGATACATTCTGGTTTGCACTTCAAGATTAATTTAACTCAATTTTCTCAGTTAAAAGAGCTCTGATCCCCATTGGCCAGGTACTCTTCCCAACTGATGTCCCTCCATGAATCATTAGGTCTCCTTAACAGCAGAAAATGTTGCCTTGTCTTCTACTGTCTGCTGTTCCAGAGGCCACCAGAGATGCCATGTCTCTATACAAGTGACAATCTCTTTGACAATGGCAAATTTAGTGTGGCCCTGGACTACATATTAGGCTCTAGGAATGCTAGTTGCTATGTAACACTCATGCTGATATTTTCTATAATAAACCCATCCAACTTATGTAACAGAATGTTCCGGGAACAAAAAGAAAGAAAATCTTTCCCCAATAATGTAGATACCCTGCTATAGAAGGAATTAGGTTTTGAATTTTGAAAGATAATAAAGAAATGACTAGAGGCTGTGTATGTGTCCAGGTAAGGATAATATGGGAAATGTCTGTAACTTATACGCAATTTTTTTGTAAACCTAAAACTGTTCTAAAATAATAAAGTCTATTTAAAAAAATCAAACTAGTCCTAAAATAAATACAAACATCTGGAATAAAATAAATTTTAAGTACCGTAAAACCTTGGATTGTGAGTAATTCAGACTGTTTGATAAACAAGCAATGTCTTGAAATATGAGTAGTACGTGACACTAAACATCACATGATTGAAATATGCTTTTGATATACCAGTGGTTTGGATTACAAGTGTTTCCTGAATGAACTATGTTCCCAAACCAAGGTTTTACTGGTAACTCTTAACCTTTGCCCTGTCAGCACTATTCTGATTTTTACATTATTTTCTGTTTTTTTTTTTAAAGTTTATTTAATTGAGAGAGACAGAGATGGCATAAGTGGGAAATGGACAGAGAGAGAGGGAGAGGGAATCCCAAGCAGGCTCTGCACTACCAGCACAGAGTTCGATGTGCGGCTGAATTCACAAAATCGTGAAATCATGACCTGAGCCAAAACCAAGAGTTGGATGTATAACTGACTGAGCCATCCACGTGCTCCTATTTATTCTATTCTTAAACACTGTGATAAAATATATGTAACATAAAATTTACCATTTTAAGTGCATAATTCTATGGCATTAAATCAATTCACATTACTCTGTAATCATTACCACTATCTATCTCTAGAACTTTTAAATCTTCCCCAAATAAAACTCTGTCTTTATGAATTTGACTACTTTTTGGTATCTCAAGTAAGTAAAATGACACAATATTTTTTGTAACTTCTTTTTTTCATTTAATGTAACATCAAGATTCTATGTTGTTACATGTGTCAGAATTTTCTTCCTCTTTAATAAAACACTGAATGATATTCTGTTGTATGTATATATACCACATCTTGTTTACCCATTTGCTCCTCAATGAATACTTAGAGTGTTTCACTTTGTTCTTTAACTATATATAATTTTGAAGTTTTATACAATATAAATATGAGAGAACCTTATATCATCATGATTTCCTTAAAAAAAAATAAGCAAATGTCATTCTGAGCCATAAAACACATGCTCACAGAAAAATGAAATTAAAAAAAAAACCAAAATGGCCCTATCTTATCAGCATGAAAAGGCTTAGTCGTTCATTCAAAACTCAAAGTAGAGGAAATATGAGTTACAAATTCTTGGAAGTTATTATGGGACTATTGTAAATTTAATGGAGCTTTATACAATGTCTTTATTATAATAATGGTGATATTATGCCCACATTTTTCACCTTCTTCTCTCACTGCTATTCTTGTTTTTATCTCTGTACTTTGCTTAGAATGGTTGCCCTCTCCTCCATTCATTTTTCAAATATCTCAAATCCTATGTTTTGCAAAAAGTCTAAAATAGCTGCAGTTATCTGCCCACCCTGATCTTGTCTTCATTCTATAAACATTTGTTGATAACTACAAGTGAGAAATTCTTGTCTCGGTAATCAGGTCTAAGAGCTATGACTTATTTGACGTCCTTTTCTATGCTACATATATTGATTGAGACACAAGGATTTGCCATACATATATTTGCTAATGGCTTCATGTGTCTTAGTCTCTTTTGGTCTTTGCTATAATGTCTCACATAGAACTAGCCAGAGTTAACACTCAAAACATACTTACTGATGATTAATGGTATGTTTGCTCAGCATGTGTCCACATGCCCTCTCTCCAATAAACAGACACACTCTACTGTCAAGTGGGTATAAAACCTAGTGGGTTAACTTATGCGATAACAAGAATGATTGAGTTCTAAAAGAACCATACATATTCATTAAGTAACTAGCACAAACATAGGTATCAGACACCAAAAACTACTAGAAACAATTAGAAGGCATATTGTAAGTGACCCACAGCAGGACATACATGGACTCCAGTGGCTATCCCAAGTGCTTGGTTCAAAGTACATTTCTTGGTCACCTCAGGTTTCTTCTGCATCTGCCTGGCACTTGGTCAGAAGAGTGCCTGCCCCTGCCCCCCAGGGCGCTGCCTCCCGCCCTCACCCCTGCAGTGCTATGAAGAAGGCGGGAAGGGAGAAAGAGGGGAGTTGAGGCAGTCGACTGTGTTAGAGTTTTTTTAATCTTTTTTTTTCCTCCAAGCTTGCCAGTCTCTGAAGTTAGAACAATAGGCAATATGGTATGTTCATGACTAATCAGGTTGTGATTCCTCTCTTCTTAGTGTGATGGAATGTTCTGCCCCCACAAGAAGGAGTATATTTTATATATAGACTTGTCTTGTTTAGATTCTATAATTGCCCACTGTACTGAGATTCATATAAAATTCCATGTATTTTTGTTATGTATCTTCTGGGAAAAAAACACAATGTGAAATATTAAAAGGTATTAATATCCAAAAAAAAATGATTTGCTCAGAGCTTGAACTGTAGAAAAGGACTCTCAAATCTGATGCTTTTTGTGATATCCATCACAATCTTTATCATCCAATACTAACTGTACTTAGGTAAGGGTAAATAACACTAGCACTCTTCTTTAGAGACAGGGCTGTGTACACCTGACCCCAAGCTCTAGGTATGATGGAGTTGGACGAAAACAATAAATATCTAAACTTCCACATACATTTGATCATACATATACTTCCTAGAGAAGAATCAGGTTTCTGGCTATTTCTGCCAGGTCCCTCTGCAGAGAGGAGAGCAGGGGAAATGTGTGCTGTGAGAAGTCAATATATGGGTTGGCTTCACATATGCCATACTCAAGCCATATAAATTTAGTTCATTTTCTCCTCCAACCTGAGAATTTGTTTCCTCTCGAAAACAAGTTCAGTAAGTTTTTTTAACCTTTTGTGAAGAGTCATGCCATATTAAATGTGATAATAAATGTGAATCTTTGTTGTAACCTGTGAATGGCTATATATACCCAAGGGAAGTTGGTTCACATATTGTCTATGAGGCAAAAACTTATAGCTTGGAAATAGTGAGTATACAATACTACAGATTTTAAATGTTTTCTTTTGGGGCGCCTGGGTGGCTCAGTCAGTTGGGCGTCCGACTTCAGCTCAAGTCATGATCTCGTGGTTTGTGGGTTTGAGCCCCGCGTCAGGCTCTGTGCTGCCGGATCAGAGCCTGGAGCCTGCTTCAGATTCTGTGTCTCCCTCTCTCTGACCCTCCCCCGCTTGTGCGCGCTCTCTCTCTCTCTCTCAGAAATAAATAAAAAACATTAAAAAAATATTTTCTTTTCCCATTCCACCAAGATTTGACTCCATATTCCTTTCCTAAATAATCCCAAAGGAAAAACTTCCAGATCACTAGAATGGTTAGAGGCACAGATCATGACAATAAGCATATGGGGATCCAGGAGATTTGAAGTATGGATGCATCTAGATAGTAACTTGTACATAGATTCAGATATGTCTCTGTGGATAAGAATAATGAGCATGCAACGATAGACATGTATTGAACATATACAAGTGCTAGGCCCTGTAGAATAATGATAGCAAATGTTTATTATTATTTTTTAAAAATGTTTAATGTTTATTTATTTTTGAGAGAATGAGAGAGAGAGTGGGAAGGGGCCAATGAGAGAGAGAGGGAGACACAGAATCCAGGCTCTGAGCTGCCATCACAGAGCTGGATGTGGGGCTCGAACTCACAAATTGACAGATCATGACCTGAGCCGAAGTCAGATGCTTAACTGACTGAGCCACCAGGTGCCCCAGCAAATGTTTATTAAGCTCTAATTTGTATCAGGTACTGTTCTAAAAACTTGACATACACTATCTTATTTAATTATCACAGCAATCCTAGTAGTCAGTGACTATTACTATCCTATTTTACATACAGGGATACTGGATACTGAGGCACAGAGAAGTTGAGAAACTTGCCCAAGATCCCTTAGGAAGTATGTAGAAAAGCCAGAATTCCAAACCAGGCACCTGTCAGAAACCAAGCTAAACATGTTTCTGTTCCCAAGATAAACACAAGGCAAAGCAGAAGCCTGGCTGAGTGAGGGTGGATAAAAAGTCTCTATGAAATAGCAGCTGTTGAGCATTACCATCTTCTCTTCTAAACCCTAAATACAGACAGTTACAACCAGGAGAAAGACATTCTTAGAAAACTTCTAGATTTTCCTAAGGAGAAGGAAAGACTGGTAGTGACACAGCAAATGGGTATGTCAAGGCTATCCAACACTAAATTCACTAGGGGGAGCAGAAGTCCCTGTATCCTGATAAACATGACTGGCTAAGGTAAATGAGCTGAAAGAAAAACATAAGAATCCATCTGAGTACATACTTTAACATAGAATGTCTATTCTCAGTATAATATTTTAAAAAATATGTCTACTCCATGATTCAGAGTAAATGGAATATAGAGATCAATATTTAAAAAAATAATAAATATCTTAAAAGAGCTCGAAGAGCTAGGATAGGATATACTGATGACACTGAACAACAATACAGTTATCAAGAAGAAGCAAATAGATTTACTGGACATAAAAATATAAATATCTTTAAAATCTCAAGAGATAGAAAATTAATATAATTGATAGAGCCACAAATTAAATTAGTCAATAGGAAGATCAGATCCGGGAACTTATTTAGAAGGGGATAGAAGGCAATAAAGAAATGGAAAGTATAAAAGAGAAGTTAATAAGCATAGATGATGAAAACACAACAGCCAGCAACCTTTCATAGCAGTTCCAGAAAGAAGGAAAATAAGTAAATGAGGATGTTGAAATACATAAAATAATAATCTACCAGAATTTCCCAGGATTTAAAAATATTAACACCTAAGGACCTTGAAATGTACAAAATAGTATAGATAGAAAAACCTCACATATATGCACATTTTAAGGAAATTTAACAAAAATATTCTACATGCTTTCAGAGAGTAAAGTTATTCTAAAGGAAAAAAGTTTCAGATTGATGCCAAACTTTTCAATATTAACACTGGAAGCAAGATAAGAGGAGGCTAACATTTTTCAAAACGTTAAAGTCTTTTAACCCCCATCAACCAACTGTTTTGCTTTTGTTTCTGTTTTGTTGTTAGAGTGCAGATGATTCCCTGAATAATAAAACCCCTCTTTGAAAAACTAAGAAATGAATCCTAGACAACGCTATGTGAAATGTGGGAAATAAGTGTAATCAAATAACTTACTAAAGTTTATTACTATACAAAAATCAAAAATATAATGAAAAGTTAGAAGAGGTGATGATGAAAACAGAAGGGAGTATCTTAACCACATGGGGATGGATATCTACTGGATCTCTCCATTTTGCTCAAACATGTCTGGCTAGTGATTTATAATGTAAAGCAAAAGACTCCTTTCAGTGTTTCCTTCCTCTAACTTTCAAAGACAAAAAATGTTTTTTGTTCAGAAGTGTTGCCTGGTTGTAGGGGAGCCAAAAGGAATACTCAAAAGAGGATCAAGGATATACGGTTTGGTTTTTTAAAAATGTTTATTTATTTATTTTGAGAGAGAGAGAGCGAGCATGCACACAGAGGGGGGAGAGAGGGAGGGAGAGAGGGAGAGGGAGAGAGAGAGAGAGAGAGAGATTCCCAATCTCTGCTGTAGGCACAGAACCTGACATGCATGAACCATGAGATCATGACCTGTACTGAAATCAGGATTTGGAAGCATAACCAACTGAGCCACCCAGGTGCCCCATACTGGTTTTCTATTGCTACATAACCAATTGCCACAAATTTAGAGGCCTAAAACAGTATACATTCATTATTTCCCAATTTCTGTACGTCAGAAGTGTAGACATAGCTTAACTGGGTCCTCTGTTTTGGATTCTTATCAGGCAGCAATCCAGGGGTAAGTGGGTTTGCAGTCTCATCAGTGGTTTGACTGGGGAAAGATACATTCCCCAGATCCCTCAGGTTGTTGGCAGAATTCATCTCCTGAAGCCATGGGACTGAGGTTCCCACCATCTTGATGGCTGTCAGTAAGTGCTGATTTCCATTCCCAGAGGCCACCTGTGATTCCCTGTCATGTGGCCTTTTCTATAGGCAATTCACAACATACATGCCTGCCTTCTTCAAGACCAGCAGGTAAATCCCTCCAGTCTGCAAAGATGAAGTCATATATAACAAAACATAATCATGGGAAGATATTCTATCACCTTCGCCCATGTCTACTGCTTGGAAGCAAGCCACAAGTTTTGCTGGCACTGAAGAGGAGGGGATTATACAAGGACATGACCTATCTATACTGGTGACCTAAAGGTGTGTCCACTACTCGTACCTAGGGTTTGCCACCTTGGAGCCGCTTTCCACCTCCTGTCAGACTGCCAAGGTAGGCTTAAACTTGAGCCTGTTACTGTAAGAGATAACATTCAGGGATATACGAACTGGCATGCCAAATTTTCAAACACCTACAGAGTACAATCACTACACAAGAAAGACTACAAACCAAACAGCATATGCTATGTGAAGCAGAATTATTGAAACAGATGGCCTACAAATATAAAATAAGCATAATAAATATTCTCAAAGATAGGAGGGAGTGTACTATTAATATAGAGCAGGAGCAAGAAGTCATAAGCAAGTTGGAAATATTAAGTTTGCAGGATACAGTAGTTAAAAGTTTTTAAATGGTCTAATTAGTATGAGTACAACTGAAGAGTGAATGAGCCAGCTGACAGATCAGATTGAGGAATCCTCTCAAAAGATATCGAAAGAGGGTGAAGAAATAGATGATATAGGGGCACCTGGGTGGCTGAGATGGTTAAGCCTCTGACTTCAGCTCAGGTCATGATCTCATGGTTCGTGGGTTCGAGCCCCATGTCGGGCTCTGTGCTGACAGCTAGCTCAGAGCCTGGAGCCTGTTTCAGATTCTGTGTCTCCCTCTCTCACTGACCCTCCCCTGCTCACACTGTGTCTCTCTCTCTCACTCAGAAATAAATAAAACATTAAAAAAATTAAAAAAAGAAGATGTAAGGGAAAACTGGGAAATAAAGAGGTTAAATGTAGGAGTGTCAATAATGTAATATCTTCAGAAAAACAAAAAATAATAAACAGAAGAAAGAAGATATTTGCAAAAAGAATAAAGATAAAGAATGAAGAAACCTCAGCCTGGAAGGGCCCATATTGTGAAAAATGGGACAGGTAAGGAAACATCTGTAACTACATGTATTAGAACACACAACACACATGGACACTATCCATAAATAATATAAGTTACGCTATAATGAAACTGAATGAGACAGACTTAGGATCTTGGAATTCTTTGTTTTGCACACTTGCCATTAAAATATGGGGGTGAAAAAATATCTTCAGGCATGTTGGCCTCAGAAGATTTCACAAACAAAAATTCCTTTGGAAAACCCTCTTAGAAGAAGCATTCACATATATGAAGGGATGCCACAACCCATATGAGACGTCAGGATGCCTATTTAGCACAGAGTATAGTTACCTCTTAAACAGGGATAAAAGAAGAAAGCAGTACTCTGCATTGTGCAATAAACTGAGAACTAAAATTCACAGTAGATAAAGTAGAATAAAAGGCAAAAATGCCCTGAGAATGTTATGATTTTATTTGTTTGGAAGAAAGATCCTGATTACAATTTAAGAAATCAATATGGATATAAATGTGAGGAAAATTCTTTTTGATAGGTAGAAGATATAAAAATAAAAGAAGTGCATGTAATTTCAAAACTAACAGAAAACCTAACATGCCAATGTTTACCAGAGTAAACAAAATGAAAGCACATTAAAGGGAAAATATTAAATAAGATCACAGAAACAATTCCCCTTGTAATTATGAAAATAAGATTAAACTCACCAATAAAAGGGAGTAACTCAGACTGAAAACAAAAAAGTTCCAACAATATATCGTCAGTAATATTTGAAAATAAAATAAGAATTGAAAGTAAAAAATGGAGAGAGACATGTCATACAAATATTAACCAAAAGGTATCTGGGGAAGTATTCTTAATATCTAGCAAAATATAGCTGGAGACAAAGAAAATCACAAGAGGTAAAAGTGGATCATTATATCGGTAAAAAGTGTAGTTGAACAAGATAATAAAACCATCATAAATAGCTATCAGTACAATGATAAAATCACAGAATACATAAAGCCAAAATGGAAAAAAAAAAAAAAAACTAGAGAGAGAAATAAATAAATGATCAATTGTTGCTAGAGATTTTGTTACACTTCCATCAGAAATGGATACAGAAGCCAAAGTAAATAGAAATCTGGAAAATCTGGATAACTGAACTTCTGTTCATTGAAGGACACAGTTATCACAAATAACACAGAAATACAATAGTAGAGACAGGGCAGGTCATAAAACAATATCTGTAAAGTCAAGACCTCAATACAAATATGACCACAGGTATTAACAGGTAATAGAAGATGATACAATGACTAAAAAGTACAAGAAGAAACTGTCAAATTCACTAGAAAACAGAGAAATACAGATAAAATAGTGATATACTATTTTACATAAGAAAGGCAAAGAAAAATTTTTAAATGATGGTCACCTATTAGGAAAGATATGTACACTTGTATACCAGAGGTGGCAATGCACTAGCACTTCTATCTAATGGGGGTGCAATCTCAGATGGGAGACATGCCCATGCCAGCAGAAATCCAGTAAGGGCACAGTTATCAAAATCAGTTCATGCTAGGTGATCCGAGCTGGCATTCAGAGGGTGCTTTAATTTAAAACCAGAAACAACAACAGCAAAAAAGAAAAGGACAAAAGTCTCACTCTCTGCAGGAGGCAGGTTGGGGCAGGTCTCACCTAACTCACTCCATGATACCTAGAGTATCTTGAGAACCTCAGAACCTGTGCTCTTAGGAGACGTCACTCTCCAGTGCTGCTCAGTAATACCCTTGGGTTGAGCGGCTTAATCTCCTCATGTTTTATCTCCCAAGTGAACTCTGAATGTAGTGGGTTCTCCCTTCCTATGTCACAAACAAGAGACTCAAGATAATCAACATACATCATATAACCAGATATAACAAATCAACATTAATCTCTTACTGCAAATTAGTTTCTGTAAACATGATAATTGTGATCTGTTAGCAGTTACCAATTTGGGATTGACTAAATGATAACATATCGTTACGTGTAGTTATACCTGATTCTTAAAAGAACTTCAGCAAGTACCTCCTGATCTAATGGTTTCCCAAGTCAGTTATGACCACCCAGCAATTTCTCCATGTATTGTTAGCACTGCACGGTGATCTTCACATAGACAGAAATCCCTTTTTTGACACATATTCATGACACTTTGTGACTGGTATTGTCAAGATAAAATAGAAGACATCTAGTTAAACTTGAAGTTGAGGCAAATTTTTAGTATAAGTATTTTCCAAATATTACTTATGTTAAATATGGCAACTTCCTATGATCCATATTAGCCTGGATTCTAAACAGCAGGACTGTTGATATTTAATATTTTCTTAGTTCTGTTGACTTTTGTCAGAAATGAGTCTCATTATTCTGGTAATTTTTCATTGCCTGTAAACCTTTATCTTGCTGCCAAGACAAAAGAAGGGAACTTGCATCCAACCCCCTTAAGTTCTTTTTTTTTGTTTGTTTTTGTTTTTGTTTTTTTTTAATAGTTTATTGTCAAATTAGTTTCCACATAACACTCAGTGCTCATCCCCACAAGTGTCCTCCTCCATGCCCATCCCCCACTCCCCCCACATCCATCAGTCCTCAGTTTTTGTCAGCATTCAAGAGTCTCTCATGGTTTGCTTCTCTCCCTTTCCCCCACCATTTCCGCCCTTCTTCTCCCCCTTGTTCCTCCGTCAAGTTCCTCCTAATCCTCCTATACGTGCAAACATATGATATTTGTCCAACCCCCTTAGTTCTAAACTGATTATGGCATAGGTATTATTATCCCCAATGTACAAAGAAGAAAACTGAAGTTCATATATTCAAAATTGCACCTGGCATCACAGGGCTAGCCAGTGGAGTCAATCCTAGAATGTGGAGTCATCTGAGTCCAAAGTCATTCCCTTTCCTCTTAACTATACTGCCTATTAAGAAGAATAAAGGAGAAATTCAAAGACGTGGCAGTGCATTGGGGTGGGTGGTGGGGCAATATTTTTGCACTGATTGAGGTGTTTTCACTAATGTGGGATTGTATCCAAAATATATAAAGCACTGATAAAACTCGACACCCTCAAATCAAATAATTCAATCAAAAAATGGGCAGAAGATATGAATAGACATTTTCCAAAGAAGACATACTGCTGTCCAATAGACATATGAAAAGATGCTCAACACCACTGATCATCGGGGTAATACAAATCAAATCCGCAATGAGATATTACCTCACACCTGTCAGAATAGCTAAAATTAACAACTTAGGAAGCAACAGGTGTAGGTGAGGATGTGAAGAAATGGAAACCCTCTTACACTGTTGGTGGGAATGCAAACTGATGCAGCCACTGTGGAAAACAGTATGGAGGTTCTCAAAAGTTAAAAATAGAACTACCCTGAGATCCAGCAATTGCATTACCTAAAGAATACAAAAATACTATTTTGAAGGGATACAGACATCCTGATATTTATAGTAGCATTATCTACAACAGCCAATTTATGGATAATCATATATATAATATATATCACCTTAAATCTATACATCCTTAAAACCTGACAATGATTGCTTTTTTTGTTTTGTTTTTTTGTCTCTTTCAACCAGAAGTAACTGCTCTTTCTTAACTGTGAGACTATATATGTATACATATATACATACATATATATGTATATAATATGTATATAATACATATATTATGTATATAATGTATACATATATATACATATATACATACATATATAATGTATATATGTATACATATATACATTATATATGTATGTATATATGTATATATATGTGTATATATGTATATATGTATATATATAATGGAATATTACTCAGCCATAAAAAGTAATGAAATCTTGCCATTTCCAATGATGTTAATGGACTTAGAGAGTATTATGCTAAGCAAAATGTCAGCCAGAGAAAGACAAATACCATATGATTTCATTCATATGTGGAATTGAAAAAACAGAACAAATGAGCATAGGGAAAAAAAGAGAGAGAGAAGCAGACCAAGAAACAGACTTTTAAAAAAATGTTTATTTAGTTTTGAGACAGAGAAGGACAGAGCTTTAGGTGAGGAGGGGCAGAGAGAGGGAGACACAGAATCCAAAGCAGGCTCCAGGCTCCAAGCTCTGAGCTGTCAGCACAGAGCCTGACACAAGGCTAGAACCCACGAACCCTGAGATCATGACCTGAGCCAAAGTTGGACGTTTAATTAACTGAGGCACCCAGGTGCCCTAGAAACAGACTTTAAAAATTGGTTTTTAAAGTACTTAGTTTTGAAAGAGAGACAGAGCATAATTGGGGCAGGGACAGAGAGAGAGACCTAGAATCCAGAGCAGGCACCAGCCTCTGAGGGGTCAGTACAGAGCCCAATGCAGGACTCAAACCCACAAACTATGATATCACGACCTGAGGCAAAGTTCGATGCTTAAAGGACAGTGCCACCCAGGCACCCTAAAACAGACTTTTAACTATGGAGAACAAACTGATGGTTATCAGAGGGGAGGTGAGTGGGAACGGTGGGTTAAATAGGTGATGGGAATCAAGTAGTCACTTGTGATGAGCACTGGTTGTTAGAAGGAAGTGTTGAATCACTATACTGTACACCTGAATATAATACCATATTTCATGTTAACTAATTGGAATTTAAATACAAACTTAAAAAAAAGAACTCCAGATACTGATGCTGAGATCTCAGGCTGCCCTAGAGCATTGGTGCCAGGACCTCTGTCATTTTCAGACCTAAGCTCACTGTGCCATCTCTTATAAGTCATCTACTGGAAACCCAACATGAAGAGCCATCCTGGTCATGCAGACAGAAGAGAAATCCAAAGCAGTGGCTTGAAACCCCATTTACTTGTCCCTATTCCCAGAACCCAAGATATAAGTCATTTTATATCTTCTTGCTTTAGTCACCAAATATAGAACAAAACAAAGCCCATATTCGAAATCCTAATTCTAGGAACCATTTATAAAACCCAGTGTCCTTTCCTCCAGCTGTCCTCCTTCCCTGGGAATACACAACTCCCCTACATTTATGAAAATCACTCAAATTATATGAGCTAATTATCCATGTTGTTCACCCTCCCCCTTTTTTCCCCTAAATTATGGTCACCTTTAAGAGAATCCAATTGTTTTCTTTTTTTAAACAGAAGATTGAACCTAGCCTATTAGAATGTAAAAGAATGTGCTAATTGGAGTTCAAATCAAATAATGGGGCACAGTTTAAATTTATACTTATTAAACAAATTATCCTCACCTTTGTACCCCTAACTCCATGGGCTCAAAACAGAAGAATGACCCAAAGTTTCCTTTAATCTGTCCATCCTTACAACTTGACAATGACTGCTTTTTTTGTTTGTTTTGTTTTCTGTCTCTTTCAACCAGAAGTAACTGCTCTTAACTGTGAGATTATACAGCTCTGTTTGGAAAGCTTTTGTGAGTCCCTGTAGTATAATGACTTTCCTTTAGAGAGCATGTAATTTTAGGTTCTTGCATAACAGCACAGATTTTTATGGTATTACTAAACTTTGTAATTTTATTTCCCTCTGACAATTAAGTGCACATTGATGTTATGGAATTTTTTCTTCCTTCCATCACAGTTGGATGAAATTGGAAAGGCAGGCTGTGCTGTGTTGGGAGTGCTCATGTCTAGAAGTGTAAACGTTTTGTGATTCCCTTGTTGAAGATCCATTTCACACATAGGCAAATCCATCACATCGCTACTGTTTGCTTTCAGTTACAAACAAGCTGTAACCCAAAACACACAATGCACCAACCAAAAACAATCAATGTGCCATTTATGCGCTCCCTTTGTTTAGGAAATAGTTTAACAGTTTACAGTACATTAATTCAGATGTTTAAACTAACCTTTCTGCAGAAAGTGAGCATCTTTTTTACTTGCATTTTTTTCTCTTGGAAATCATCATTTCTCATCACTAGCCATATCTCTTTCTTGTCTGTTGCACTCAGACCTGGGTAGTAACACTTGTCTTCTAGAGACCCTCCCTGCTTCTCTTTGCTATATAAATGAGTCATATCACCTGTCTGATTCAGGCAGCTGGACGCAGACAACTGTGAACTGAGCTATCCTATTTGGACATGTATGATTCACTCTGTACCTTGGAGGCAAGGTGAAGGTTTCTCTACAGTAAAGATGAGTGTTCAAGACCCATTAGGCATGTGACAATGGGCTCTTCAGTCCCTCTAAATAGAATTTTGTAATTTATCTAAGAATCTCTAAGAATGATAATGCTCTCTTTTAATTTTCATTTGTTGGCTTTAATCCATTCCCTGATGATTAGAGTTTTACAGGCTTGCTAGGACTTAATGATGCTTCTCCTAGGAAGGTTTATATGATCAATAATAGTATGATCCCAAGAGAAGATGGATAGAAACTCTGAAATTCAGCCTGGCTCAGCCTCTACTCTATGGTTAGATGCAGGCATTTCCCACTGGAAATCACTTCCCATAGTTGTCAGATCTCACGTCGTAATACTCCATCACTCAGGTTTGTGAAACAGAGGCACGAGACAAATATTTATGACTTTAACTCCATGTAATAACATTACCTGAAAATCTACTAGTGACTCTTGGTCCTTCCCTAACACTTGGATATACTCTCTTATGGACGGAGTGTTTGTGCCTCTCCCCGCCTCCCCAAATTTCATATGTTGAAGCCCTAATCCCTAGTTTGACTGTATTTGGAGTGGGAACTCTAAGGAAGTAATTAAGATTACCGTTGAGTATGTATGTGTAGGTGTGGCTGAAGTCTACTCTCTTAGCAAGTTTCCGATATATAATAATTATTAACTATAGTCATCATGCTGTACAGCAAAACATCATATTGTACTCCTTAAGTATATACAACCGGCATTTAAAATTTTTAAAGAAAATCTCTAAAATTGTTTTTAATTGGAAAAAAAGAAATAATTAAGGTTAAATGAGGTTATAAGGGTGTCCTGATCCTATAGGATTAGCATCCATATAAGAAAATGTACCAGAAGGTTCTCTCTCCCGGCACATATGCACAGAGGAAAGGGCTTCTGAAGACACAGTGAGAAGGATGCCATCTACAAGCCAAGAAGAGAGATCCCACCAGAAACCAACCATGCCATCATCCGATTCTCAGAATCTGCCTCCAAAATTTGATGAAATATATTTCTGTTGTTTAATCCCTCCAGTCCGTGATATTTGTTATGGCAGCCTGAGAGACTGATACATACTCATATGTATAAATCATCCTAGAAACCATCTTAATATTCTTGGTATTCTCACCAAAGAAGTTGCAAGTAATCTGAATTCATTATTCACACACAAATCACCATCTCCAAAATTACACAATCAAGATGAATATATGGTCTTGGATTTAGCAGCCTGGGCAAATAATTATGGATTTATTCCCTCTAAACTTTGAAGCTTGTTTCTCTCAACTATTGTGAATAAACCCAAAATAGTCAAAAAGGGAAAGAAAAAAAATGTTTCGCCATGAATGGTCTGTCCACTATGCCCAACAGCAATATCTCAGAGCTCAGTGATTTTGCTGAGGTAAGGATACCATGGAAGTCTGTTCATCTTTAACCCCTAAATATTCACTTTTTGCACTGGTCAAACCCACGAATTCCCCATTGCTTTTTCTAACCCAAGTTTTTTTTCCAGATTCAGGAACTTCAATTGTTAGGCCCATAAGGTTGCAGTTTGGTGGCTGGGCTTGCCTAAGTGTGAATACACAGACTAAAGCAAGCCCATGCCCTGCTGCATGAGAGTGATGCTTCCATGGCCTCTCTGTCCACCATCATTCAAGAAATTCTCCAGCAAAACTGACTTATGTAGTCCTCCTACACAATTCAATTCAGTCCAAGAAAATAACCAGGAAACCCTGCCTGGTGTATTAATGTAGACTGAAAATCTATAGCTGTATATCTGTGTGTGTGTGTGTGTGTATGTGTGTGTGTGTGAGAGAGAGAGAGAGAGAGAGAGAAGAGAGAGCGACAGAGAAAGAGAGAGATGAGGGTTAGGAAGCTTTCATTGGAATTGTTATTTTTTTAAGCATGTATGAAACATCCTATGTACTGAAAATTGTGAAGATTTGAAGACTTAAGTAAGCCACCCACACTTTAGGAGCTCAGTTAGCTTTAAAGTTCTTTCTCACAGGTGTCTCATTCCAGTTGGTTCCCACTACCCCTCATTCCTTTTTCCTTCCCAAATTCAGCGCTTTCAGCTAAACCTCTGGGGCACTCCCTGAACTATTGAGTATTCTACTTGAGAATAGGGATAAATAAATGTGGAGGGGATGAACTTAGCCTGCTCTCCAACTGTGAGGCACCTGTTTAGTGAAGTTTATCCAGGAAGAACTCAGTAATCCCAGTTCTCAGAGCAAAGAAATTATTCACTGTATGATGTGGTTTGCATTCCTTCCATTTAGTGACTATGCATTTTTATTAATGCCTTTCTCTTCACTCATCTGGCCCAGATCCCCTCTAGACCCTCCTCTAGGACTATGTAGTGAGACTAGAAATGCACTTCTTTTCCCCAAACTCCATCTCCCATTCCTAAAGTGATTCTGCAGATTCCTGTTGAACAGACAGGGTAGTCTGTGTACATGCTGGCCAAATTCAAAGCAGGATTTATGAATTCTGAGCAGGATTTTCATGCTGTCTATACCACCGTGAAATTATCTGCTGATTTCATTTAGTGAACAAGGCAGCAGGTTGAAGCCTGGCATTCCCAGGCCCAGCAAAGAGATTATGCGGTCACAATGCTAATGTGATAATGCAGAGACTAATGAACAGGACTTCTATTGGGGAGATGGGCTTACCCAACCCACCATTGCTTTTCTAGTGCCTAAGTAGGAGGCAAATGAAGGAAGGTATGTTTGTGTAGTATTTCTCCCACTCATTACTTATGCACAGCATAAATTATTCAAAATAAGCAACTATTTCAAAGGAAAAAAAAATAACTATTTGCATTTCCCAGGAGAGAATTTGCTCCCTTCAGGAAGTTAGTGTCAGAGGGCAAGAAACCACTGCCTAGAACAGAAGTAGTACCATATTCCCTCTGCAGGAGAAAATCCAAATGCTTCAGCCTGGTGAGTCTAACCTTCCATATCTTGGCCCTACCCAGGCTGATTCCTTTGACTTCACAAAGCCCAACATGCTCCTTGCTCTTGACCTGGACTTAGTTCTTATTCAAAATAGAGGCCAATGTTGTAAGCACCAATGTTTACTATATTATGGGTGGGAGAGCCTCCACTACTCACTTGCTTTGATGAAATATACACAGTGAGTATTACAGTATGAAACTGATTCTTCTTTATAAATCCTTTCTTAAGTACCCTACCCACAGTGATTTTCCTGAATTTGTAGAGCAGTGGTTTTCAAATTTTCATAAGTAATGAGAGTGCCCTAAGAGGCTTATATAAACAAAGGTTGTTGGGCCTCACCCCTAAAGCCTCTTATTCAGTAGGCCTAGGTTGGATACCAATAATTCATACTTATAAAAATGTCCAGGGGCGTCTGGGTGGCTCAGTGGTTGAGCGTCTGATTTGGCTCAGGTCATGAGCTCATAGTTCATGGGTTTGAGCCCCATGTCGGGCTCAGTGCTGTTAGCTCAGAGCCTGGGGCCTGTTTCAGATTCTGTGTCTATCTCTATCTCTCTGCCCCTCCCCTGCTTGCACTCTGTCTTTCTCTGTCTCAAAAATAAATAAACATTAAAAAAATATTTAAAAAAAATTCTAGGTAATTCATATGCTGCTAGTCTAGGCATCAACTTTAATAACCACTGTTCGAAAATTGTGCTAGTCAACCTCAAATAGTCAAAGCAACCTTGAAAAAGAAGAACAAAAGTGGAGGTATCACAATCCCAGATTTCAAGATATATGACAAAGCTATAGTAATAAAAATGATACGGCACTGGCACAAAAACTGACATACAAATCAGTGGAACAGAGTAAAGAATACAGAAATAAGCCCATAATTATATGGTTAATTCATTTTTGACACAAGCAAAAATACGCAATGGAAAAGAGACAGTCTCTTCCCAAATAGTGTTAGGAAAATGGACAGCTATATGCAAAAGAATGAAACTACACCGCTTTCTTACACTGTATCCAAAAGTAAACTCAAATGGATTAAGGACGTAAATATGAGAACTGAATCCATAAAAATCCTAGAAGAGAGCACAGACAGTAATTTCTCTGACATTGGCCATAGCAACATTTTCCTAGGGATATGAAAGCAAAAATAAACTATTAGGACTACATCAAAATAAAAAGCTTCTGCACAGTAAAGGAAGCCATCAACAAATCTAAAAGACAACGTACTGAATTGGAGAAGATATTTATTAGAATGATAAAGGGTTAGTATCAAAATACATAAAATACTTCTACAACTCAACACCAAAACCACAAATAATCCAATTTAAAAATGGGCAGAAGGCATAAATGGATATATCTCTAAAGAAGGCATACAGTTATCCAAAAGACACATGAAAATATACTTAACATCACTCATCATCAAGGAAATGCAAATAAAAACTACAATGAAATATCACCTCACATCTGTCAGAATAACTAAAATCAAAGCACAAGTAACAACAGGTGTTGGGGAGGATTTGGAGAAAAAAGAACACTTGTGCACTGTTTGTGGGAATGAAAACCGGAGCAGCCCCTGTGGAAGAGAGTATGGAGGTTCCTCAAAAAATTAAAAATAGAATTACCATATGATCCAGTAATTCCACCACTGAGTTAGTACCCAAAGAATATGAAAACACTAATTTGAAAAGATATATGCACCCCTATGTTTACTGGCAACAATAGCCAAATTATGAAAGCAGCCCAAGTGTCCATCAGTAGATGAAAGGATAACGAAGTCATGGTATATTTATATACAATGGACTATTACTTGAGCATATAAAGAATGAAATCTTGCCATTTGCCACAACACAGATCGACATAGAGAGTATTATGCTAAGTGAAATAAGTCAGAGAAAGAATACTCCATTTCACTCATATGTGGAATTTAACAAACAAACAAACAAAATGAACAAAGAGAAAAAGAGACAAATGAAGAAACAGACTCTTAACTATAGAGGACAAACTGATGGTAACCAGAGGGGAAGTGGGTGGGGAGATGGGCAAAAGAGGTAAAGGAAATTAAAAGTATTCTGATCATAATGAACACTGAATAATGTATAGAATCGCTGAATCACTGTATCATATACCTGAAACTAATGTAACACTATACGTCAACAATACAGGAATTAAAATTTAAAAAAAAGGGAAGAGGGGGCAAGATGGCAGAGAAGTAAGGAGCTCTGTACTTGCACTCGCGCCCATACATCGCACGGAAAATATCTGAAGCCATTGGAAATCTTACAAAACTTGAGAGATTGGGAGAAAAAGGACACAGAATCCACTGAGAAAGTCTACTAACGGCTACCTCAAGAAAGAAGCCAGAGTACACAAGATGGAGAGTCCCAAATATCACTACAAATAGGAAAATGAAATAACCAAGGTCTCAACANAGTAAACGGTGGGGGAAAGGCAGAGAGGCAAACCATGAGAGACTCTTGAATGCTGACAAAAACTGAGGACTGATGGATGTGGGGGGAGGGGGAATGGGCATGGAGGAGGGCACTTGTGGGGATGAGCACTGGGTGTTATGTGGAAACTAATTTGACAATAAACTATTTGTAAAAAAATAAAAAAAAATTAAAAAAAAAAAAGGTTGCACTATCCAATAAGGTAGCCATTAGCCACATATAGAATTGAGTACCTGAAATGTGGCTGGTCCAAATTGAGATGTGCCACAATTATAAAATACACATTGGATTTCTAAGGTTTTGTACAGAAAAAGAATGTAAAATACCATATTAATAATTTGTATGTGAGCATATGATAAGTTTATAATATTTTGAGTATTTTACGTTAAGTATAACATTATTATTTTTATTTTCTATCATGATGACTACTATAAAGTTTAAAATTACTACATGGATCACGGTATATTTCTAATTACATACATGGATCACAGTACATTTCTATCTGACAGCACCGTCCCAGAGGATTATATGTAGGCTAAAGTTAGGATACTGTTGATATGAAATTAAATGGTGAATACACATTTAAAGTGCAAAACCAAATTCAACTACCTGAATATTAACCAGCCCGTCTAAGATCCTGGGGAAGCCTATAGCAGAATCATAGCAATATACAGGAGCTATGAAGTAGCTAAGATGATCCAATTCAGAGCAAACGGGTTGTTCAAGGAGAGAGAGAGAAAAAAGAACAATTTTGGTCAAAATCATCTAATAGAATCAAGTTTTAAGAGTCAAAACACGGTTTTCCATCTACCCTGTCTTACAGGTGATACTACCAGCATGTGAAACACAACTCTTATTATCCAATGAATTTGACTTCTATGTCAATTGATTCTCCAGGGAGATTCCTAGCTTTATATGGACAAGAACTAAATCTGTTCCTTTACATAATTTTGGATGCTTAGCATTGCCTCAATCTACATTATACAAATAAGTGTAATGAATGAATGAATGAATGAAAGTATCTTAAATATTTTACATTCCTAAACCAAGAATAAAATCATGTTTGTATTTTGCAGGACTTATCACATCTAGAGAAACATTTCTCAACTGGTGTTGAATAGATTTTAATAATCTGTTGTTGTAGCAGTTCAGGAAAATATATATACAGTCTCTCCTTGAATATTAACAACTATATCAACAAAATACTTTGAATATAAAATTGCACTGAGAAGTCCTGCAACTATTAAACATTTAACTTTATATTACAGAGCACTTATATAAACATGAAACTTTTTGTTTATAGTATCTATTAAATTTTCATGAAGTTAAGACTAACATTTACGCTTTTATAAAACTCACTTCTTGAAAACCTAGTCCAGTGGAAAGAGGTTTCTTATTCATGATCACCGTTATAGGCCAGAAAAAAGAAAAAAGCAGGATGGCTACTTCCCTGATGAAACATGAAGATAATTCCTCCCTGATACAATCTTTACCTTTGACTCTCCCAGTCTGTGGAGGCAGGAAAGAATTCTATCCTACATTTTAGCTCCATCTAATCCTTTCTGGACTCAGCAAAACTGCATGGTAAACCTCTCCCAAGATTTTTCACTTTCTGGCCCTTTTCATAGGATTTCTCAGCATTGGTCTCACCTCTTACCCATGACTTGAAGAAAATGTCCTCAACATGTTCTTTTGGTGGGCTTCCTACCAAGTACAAGATAGCTCCTGGCCAGTGGCCAGTATCTGATAGACCCAGGGAGCAGTATGGCCAGGAGAGCAAGCAATAGAGAATAGATGAAGTGGAGGAGAGCAGAGCTGTTCTGGGGTCAGGGGCCCTGCTTCCAGCAACTTCCTCTTAAATATCTCTAAAGATGCTTGAAAATAACTTTAATAACATGTATTATTTTTCATAAAATCTATATGGTTACTTTTGGACAAAAAGGATTTGGTCTTTCATCACAGCAGAGGCTAAAGTAATTCAGAAGGTAAATATTTAAGGTAAAAATATGATGTTTACCTTAGCTAGAAATCACAAACAACAATCATTCTCCCTTGTAAATTGATTCGGGATTCTCTAGGACGGCATTTTTACTCTGGCTGGACTGTATCCCCCAAACTCCAATCTGCCCTGTAGATGACAGACCAGGACTGAATTATTATTTTTCCCTAAACACTAAGGTTGTATTGCTTGGTTATGTGTATGCATATGATGCAGCTGCATCCGTAGGGAGGGGCTATGCAAGTAAAAGGCATTGTTAGAATTTCTTTGTTTTATTATTCTGCATTGTTATTCCCAAGCCTGAGCAAAGAGTTTTCTCTGCTGATTCTGAACCAGAATGCACTGTTCTTACAAAGTCAATTGGAGAAGATATGCTTCAAGAGAAGGGTCAAGAAACTATCCTTACCACATTTTTGTGTTGGAAAACCCAGCTCAAGCTAAATCACTCTTTCTTAATTTCATAAATATTCATGTTATAGGCAGGAATTTATCCAAGTCAAACTATGTTACTCTTGTAAGTGACAAAGGACATGGGATAAGCAGAGTTGGCTTCCTGAAATCCCAAGGTTCCTACCCTGTCAAGTGACGGCATGACATTTCACTGATGTGGTTTTTCCTTTCTGCTTGGCTGTATGGTAGGTAGCTATGAGAAACCAATTCACTTAACATAACATATTAGCATTCATCAGGAATTTTCTTTTAACGCTACGTGATTAAAGCACTGTGGAAATAAATGTAGTTCCTCAAGTGAGGTATGAGTGTGCCAGCCCCTACTAAAACCCTAGGCATGGAAATAGGGGAAAAATTTCAAGTAGACATGGAAAAACTTCTCTAATTACTTCACTATAAGAATCTTAATTAGTCCCAAAGGTTTTTCTCACTCATTTTAAAGCAAACTCGGGTAGATCAGACAACGAACTATATGCCAATCAAACTCTCCTAGAGTGGGCTGCCCTTATACAATCTGACCCTCTATACTTGAAATTGTGAGTTGGCTGGGATTTTGTTCTAAATAGTAGATATGTAAGTGGAATTGTGCCGATAAATGAGCTTTTCTAATTGAGTTCATCCTTGTAAATTAATAAAAAAATTCCTGCCAATCAAACATGTGCATGTTTGCAGGAATATTATCAGTAGGTAATACAGATAATTAATACTTCATGACATCAAGGTCTGAAATTAAAATCAAATCTAAGACTTAACTGCGATTATTAAATCTGAGGAAAATTATCTTTCCGATGACAAGTGTCACAACCTTCAGCACCTGAATTAATAACAGGGAGCGAGCCTCCAAAAACACACTGCATGCTTCTTTTTTTTCTGTGTTGCAATAATTACCACTTCGTGACATCAAGGACCTATATGTCTGACTCAAGATAATATTGTACATCAGTGAAGCATTATTGCAGCAGAAAACACAACTTTCAGACAATGTATCTAGTAGCAAAATATCAGTGAAAGGGTACAGAATGGGGAGATGAGAGATACTGGCTATAGTGCTGACCTTTTGAGACCTGGGTTCTAGCTCAGAATCTTGCTGATATTTGTCTCTTTAACTCTAGTTAAGCAAATCATTTCGTCTAGCTTGTTCTTAGTTCTTTCATCATGTGAAGCTAATTTCTGCTCCATTGATAAGATTCATGTTGGATCACACAGTAGTGTTTTTGAGACAATTATGTTTTCTTTTATCCTTTCATTTTTCCAAGATGTACTGAGTACCAGTCATTATGTGAGGCCTTCGGGAACGAAAAATTAGAAAAGACAAGACATAGAAAAGACAAATCCCTGTTCTCAAAGGACTTGATGATCTGATGAGAGAACTGTCTACATAAAGCCTACCAATATGGAGAGAAACTCAGAGTCCAGGAGAGGTGTGTCTCATGCAGCCATGCTGAGGGCAGGTTGCTGGGAGGGAGACCCTGAGAAAAGAAGATGCTGGGCTGAATCTTGCATGACACACATTTTTAACAGACAGATGGATGTCCAAGGAGCAAGGGAACTGTTCATAAATTATTTTTCCTACAATAACTAGGTTGGAGTGGTTGATTCTCAGAGAATAGTTACAAACTAATGTGTGACTATCATAGGTTTATGCTAAACACAAAACACTGCTTCTCAAATCACATCTGCATTCTGGAAGTGGAGTGTTATGGTTTATAAAAAAGAAAAAAAATAACTTGCCTGAGGATAGCCAAATATAAAGGATTGGAGCTAGGATTTGAACTGTGTGGCTTAATCTGTATATGTAAGGTCTCTTTCTGTTGCCATTGTTAAGATCCAAGAATCACTGGGGTAAGGTCAGTGAGGACCCTTTCTTAGAGGGGCAGGAGCCAAGAGAACAATTGGATAGAGGACAGATCACAGACCCAGAGAGGGATCCCAATGCCCCTCAGAGAGTTCAATCACAGAGACCAAGCTGATTTTGCAGGAGTGAGGAGAGGGGTGAGGGATGAGGAGAGGGATGGGGCTGACCAGGGCCTGCTAAATCTCAGACTGAGGGTTGAAGAACTCTGGATACTACACTGGCGGTCTCTGAGCTGGCTTTGGCCCTGGCTCCCTCTGCCAGAACTGACCCAGGGAAGGCTATAGCTTCCTGAAACTGAGAAAGGGAAGGGGGAGGCAGGTCCTAACAGCACCAAGGGGGTGAGGGAAGTGGGAGTGAGAATCCTGTGTTCATCTGGATCTGGCCAAACTCCCTGTGCTAAGGGCTGTATGTAAGATCTACAGCTGTCCCTACTGATCTTTGAGCTAGACCTTCTGACATACAGGCCCCAAGGCTTTTCCTCTGTACAAGCTGGGCTAAAACTCAGGTGGTGTGCATCCACACTGGTAGTTAAAATATGAAGACTCTTCCATTCTGGTGTGTAAATAACCACAATATGAGCTCCCCTCTCCCTGCCACTCCAGCCCCTGCTCCAGGATCTAGCAGGGCTCCCCTCAGGGGACCTTCAGGGCCCCTCTCCAGCACTAGAGCCGTTGTCTGTCTGGTGGCTACACCCTGTGCTATACACAATCTTAAATATTTTGATGTCATCACTAAGTCAAAGAACAGTGCTACCCCTCAGGCCCGGCAGGGAGGGGGCGGTTTACTCTGCCCCTGGTCCCACCTGCTGCCCAAATATGAAATCTCCTCTCAGCTGTGACTGACTAAAAACTTGGAAAACACAAGACTTAAACTCAGTGCGGGCCTAATAGATGCCCTCTTTCAGTGCACATCCAGCACACACTACTGTTTTTGTTGTTGTTGTTGTTTTTTTTTTTTTTTTTACTTTCTTGTCTGATTAAAAATCCTTTCTGTATTACTTTGTAGCTGAGACATGAGATGTTCAAATTGTGTTAAGACAAAGGGTCTGCTAACATACAATTTCCTCTTTCCTCTACCCATCAGACCTTGCCATTTGTTATCTCACTTTTTATGAGCCTGTCAGATGCCGGAAGTCTAATCTGGGACACCAATTATCACTTTAGAAGTGACGGTAGCTGGAGGCGTTGTCCGGTTCTATGACTGAGCACAAAGGTTAGTTAGAAAGACCTGGGCTGGAGTCCTACGTCAGCCACTTAAAAGATTAATGACTTTGTACAGGTGATTTCATCTCATCAAGTCTCTGTTTTTCAACTATATAAATAATGGAGACATTAAGAATATCTAACATATATCAGGTTGTTGTGGATATTAAATGTGACATGACCATGGACATTAAATGTTTAGAATGCTTTAGTGCAAAATAAGTGATTAATATATGTAGTGGCTATTGTTACTTATTATCACCTTTGCAGTATATTGTGCTCCAACTCTCAGAAAACAAGTGTGCTCAATCCTAACGCGAATCCTTGAAACCCAGACACAGCACTATGGAATGTCACGGAACATCTCACGCCATGGGAGACTGCCCACAGGGGGTGGAGGTGGTGTGCTTACCCTGCCGCCAGCCACTTTTCCTTCCTGAGGATGTGACTGAGTCCTTCACAGACACTATGAAAGCACTGAGACCAACTCCAAAATCTTGGTCTCTTGAGAGCCCTGCAAAATAGGGGGTTTGGAATTAACTTGAAGAGACAAATGCATGCTGCGTTGAAAGCTCACTGAATTTCCAGGCCACATCTAGTCTTCTTGGAATTTGGTGTGTATTAGCATACTAGAGAAATCATTTTTTAAGCAACCCTTCAATGGCCAGATTTGCTGTGGACTCTTTGTTAACACAGAAAGCCCTGGTGTGCTGCATGTCTGCTTTGTGAGCTCCAAAGAGAAGAATCTGGAGAAGCTACCCACTTCTAACCCTGCCCCCATCCATCCCCACCTTGGAACAATGTTTATTCCCTGTTTTATCCTCCAAGTGAAGGCATATGTTTCTTCGATTTGTTGTTTGCAGCAAGGTGCAGCTTAGAGGGGAGTGTGGAAGCGCTTCTGTTTGCCATGAAATTAAATAAGAGCAATGATACATAGCCAATGTGCACCCATAAATTTCAAGAAGGAAAATTCCAGTGTGGCATGAGGATAGAAGTAGCTGATATATTAGAAGGGAACGACACTGAATCTTGTGCAAAACGAGAGAAATATAATTTCCCTGCATTATCTTGTCCCTTTCTTAATTGCCTACCAAGATGCATTCATCAACTAGCTTCCCTAGGCTCAAGCTTATGACTTGCATGCATTTTTATATAAAACCAGCTTGTGTTTTAAGTATAAAACACACTGCTTGTGCTATCACACCAGACACAGCAAATGGATAAAAATCTTCACTTGTCAGTTTCTAGATACAACGCACTTTGCATTTCAAGATTGGGAAATAGGCTGCAAACACCGAGGACTGACAGTAAATATGGGGGTCTGCAGTATCAGCTGGACTATATTTACTGTGGAGCAGACTCACACCACCACCTCACTACCTGGGGCTTTGTGCAAGCTTGGAGTTGATAGAGGGAAAGGATGGCTAGCCTAGCTGTCTGGGTGATTCCTATCCCAGTGGCAGGCTCAGTACCCACCTTCTAGACTTGGAATTAGTTACTAAGAGATGTATTCAAGCTGTGTCCAACCCTAAAAGCCTGAAAGGAAGGCAAATTTGGAGACTGTGGATTAACTAGCAAGTCAGGACGTAGAAGAGAACATGAAGACCATGAAGACCACACAAAGAGGGTATATAAAATCTATAACAATAAGGCCCTCGGTTACCTATACTCCAAAAGGGCAGAATATAGAAGCTGATGATGGTCCCTAAATAAGAATGCCAATAGGAAGTAGAATGCTAATTACCCTTAAACCAATGATGTCTGAGGTGGCAGAAGGAAAGCTTCCATCTGCATGCACTTTTTAAAAAATGTTTATTTATTTTTGAGAAAGCGGCAGAGAGAGGGATGAGCACAGAGAAGGGGAGCGGCCGAGAGGATCTGAAGCTGGCTAAGATGACAGCAGAGTCTTGTACAGAGTTGGTGAAATCATGACCTGAGCCAAAGTTGGATGCTTAAACAACTGAGCCACTGGGTGCCCCCAAGCTGTGTATGCTTTAAAGGGCCCTATTCCATCTTGGGCCAGCCTGCCTCACCATGCAAATGGTGTACAGTCAGAATTTGGCACATAAAGCTGGACACATATGGAAGCAATTCCTAGTTCTGACACTAACTGTGGGATTTTTGGCAAATTATATAATCTCTGTTAGCCTCAGTTTCTTAATTTGTAATTTGGGGATAATAATAATATCAATCTTATAGGGTTACTGTGATTATTGAATTAGATATTGCATGTTAACAGCTTAGCATAGTGCCCTGCTATATGGTAAGAGCTGAATAAATGTTAAGTATCATTATCGGTTTTGACTGAAGTTGCACAAAAGCAGTGAGTATGCATAGAATTGCAGGAGCCATTGTTTAATAGTTTCGGTTTTTGAGCGCAAGAAAGGGCCTGTGACTTTACCCAAAGCCACACAACTAGTCAAAGTTTTTACTCTTTGATTTCTTTCATTACCATTTTGGGGTTTTCTTGCATGTATTTTGTTAGATTTATACCTAATTCATTCTTTTTTTTTTTTTTTTTTTTTGGTGCTGTTATAAATGATATTTAAAAGATCTTAATTCCAATTTTTCATTGTTAGTATAGAAAAATACATTTGTTTTTTTATGTTATTTGTATGCTGTAACCCTGAAAATCTCATGTGTTAGTTATAGGAAGGTTTTTTATAGTTTATTTGGAATTTTCTAAGAAGATAGCTAAGTCTTCTATGAATGGATATAATTTTATTTATTTTCTTACGTTTATGTCTTTTATTTTTCTTTATGTTTTTAAAGTTTATTTATTTATTTTGAGAGAATGAAGGAAAAGATGGAGAGAGTGTGTGCACAAGTAAGCAGGGGAGGGGCAGAAAGAGGGGGAGAGAATCCAGCAGTCTCTGGAACCTACAGCGTGGAGTTCAATGCAGGGTCAAACTCAGGAACCATGAGACCGTATCATGAGCTGAAATCAAGAATCGACCCTCTACCAACAAAGCTATGCAGGCGCCCCTTATTTTTCTTTCCTTATTGCACTGAGTAGGGCTCCAGTACAGCACTGAAAGGATCAGTGAAAGAGGAAATTCTAATATTCCTAATATTAGGTGAAAAACATTCACTCTTTCATATTATATGTGAGGCTACCTGTAGCTTTTGGTAGATCCCTTTTTATCAAGTCAAGAAATTCCCCTTCTATTTTTGTCATGCTTAAAGATTTTATCATGAATGGGGATGCTAAAGTTTTTCACAAAAATTTTTGCATCTATTGAAATGATCATGTAAGTTTTTCTTCTTTATTCTGTTAATATAAATTATGTTGGGGTGCCTGGGTGGCTCACTCAGTTAAGCTCTTGATTTCGGCTCAGGTCATGATCTCAGGGTTTGTGAGTTTGAGCCCCGCATCACTGACAGTGTGGAGCCTGCTTGAGATTCTCTCTCTGTTCCTCCCCAGCTTGTGTTCTCTCTCACTGAAAATAAATAAATAAAACTTAAAAAAAAAACCAAAAACCAAAAAAACAACAACACAAGGCCAATGCTTAACTTTTTAAAAATAAATAGATAAATAATGTGGGTTTTCTCAGAAGTTTTTTTTTTTATAAAATTAGAAGAATCATAACTTTACTAGAGTTATTTTTACTTTCCCAAGGATAAACATTTTGATTTATAGAACTTTAGTAGAGAGAAACTAGGAAATAGCTGTTTATATCAGTGTTAAATTTAATTAGTGGATATCTCCTGTCGGTCCAGAGGGTAGGACATCTGCTTCTGAGTTCCGAGAGTGCTTGTGGGTTTGTCCAGGGTGTTCCATGTGAAACTGGCTTATGACATGATTTCCTAAAATAAACTCATTTGAACATGTTATTTTCCCTAAGCTGAAAATCAAGAGCTATGTAATTCAGCTCAAAGGCTAAAATGTGCTCTAATAAACCCTGAAGAGAGGGTCCATATATAGATCAGCCAGGCCTGTCAGAGCTGAGGGCTGGGGAAGGTGCAGAGACCGACAAGCCAACACCAGCAGGCCACAGCAACTACCAGAACACCTGCCCTAAAGGTCCCAAGATAGAGATGACAAAAGATAAAAGGAGTTAATACCCAGGCATTGCTTTCAGAGCTTTCCAGGCTCCAATTAAAATTTTATGTGTAGGAGTTTAAATGGGTGCTTTAATAAAATATTGATTCATTTGGGTTCTGATTTTTAAAAAGGAATATATCTTTTGTCTCCTAAACAGCACTTGTTCCTTCCTAAATAACATTCACGACAAACTTATACTTTGCTTTCATCATTCAAGTTTGATCTATCTTATACTCCAAAGAGTCCTTTTGTACTATTGTTCTTGGTTCTGTTGCCCATTGTCTTCTTCATCTTATATCCCTCTAGCAAAAGCTACTCCATGAAATGAAGTTAAAAAACAAAGCAGTACTTAAACCATTTCAACAAATAAATGCAACATCTTCCCCTATTTGATTTCCTCCCTTGCATTCTGGTGCAGAGAGGAACCCTCACAGCCCCAGACTCTGGCAGATATTCTGGTTTGCAGGTTTCATACGAAGGAAGCCATGTATTAAATTGGGATGAGCCCTTGCATTTCATCACAGAAAGTGAGTGTTGGCTTGAAATGGAGGATCAGCTCATGTGGGTATGAGATGGTGCTGGGATCATCAACTGCTGCTCCTGGGCAAAGGACCGAATTATTAAAACTGTTGTTTATGGCCCTTATCATTTACAAACAGGTGAACAGAGAAAAAAGACTTGCAATTTCCCTAAATTAATTTGCAGTTGAGGGTTTTCTTGTGTTAAAAAGATAAGAAACTTGTATAGAATTACACAACAACAAGTTTACAGCTGTCTAAAAGAACTTCAAGTCGAAGTTTATCTAGCAAGTATGGATAAAATGACATTTGCCGGAATGACTGTTAGTCCTTATGACACATTTGAGAAACTGAAATGGCTGTGATACAAATAATGCCCTAATCCATGATCCCATCATCTGAAATCTAGCTGGGTAAGTCAGAAAAGTTAGCTCCAAGATAGTAATTGTTGGCAAAAGAGGTAGTCAGGACATTGATATACGGGGAAGCCCAAACCTGATAGAGATATTTTTTCTTCCAAATTTTTATTTGAATTCATGTTATTTAACATATAGTGTAGTACTGGTTTCAGGTGTAGAATTTAGTGATTCGTCGCTTATATAGAACGCTCATCGCAAGTGCCCTCCTTAATCCCCATTACCTATGTAGGCCCATCCCTCCACCCTCTTCCCATCCAGTAACCCTCAGTTTGTTCTCCATAGTTTAAGAGTCTCTTATAGTTTACTTTCCTCTCTGTTTTTAGCTCATTTTATTTTTTCCTTTCCCTTCCCCTATGTTCATTTGTTTTGTTTCTTACATTTCTACGTGGAGTGAAATCATATGGTATTTTTCTATTGTGTTTTTATTTCAAGAAGTCCTTGCCCAAAGCCAGTGTCACTGGCTAAGTAAAGGGCTCGCCAGCATTTCAAAGTGAAGAGGTATCAGCTTTTCTTCTCCTCTACTGACTGGTACTACTATTACCTTGCACATAAGCACGCCTTATCTACACATATTCACTTTCATAATAATCTGTTTATATACCTCTCTCTCCAACATTATATACATACATCTGCTCATGAAACCTCTTGTAGCTATATAATAATGATAATAGCACATATTTGTAATACTAATAACTTGTATTTGTTGTGTGTTACAATGTCCAAGCAACTTACCAAGCATTTTATATACATTAACTAATTTCCACCTCCCAGAAATCCTATTTGATGTAACTATAAGAACCACCCATTCTACTGATAAGAGGCTGCATTTTAGGAATTGGGAACTTTGCTCAAGTTCCCATCAAAAGCAAGAAAAGGACTCCAAAGTATAACTTCTCTGATTCCAAAGGCTATGCATTTAACCAATCCATAGTACTTCCTGAAATTAACTCATTCAACAACTATTTAGTGTGTGTCAAGTACAGCACTGTGTGCCTTTCTAAATAGCTATACTTTCAATCACATACACAGTCCTTTCCCTACATCCTACTTGAAATTTAGTACCATTCATGTATTGTCAATAATATTGAAGTATTTTTCTTATGAAATCCTCCAGGTTTTTGTCTTTTCTTATTTAAGATCGTGTTTATTTTTCCCTTCATGTATTCATTAATTATGCCATGACTAATTGTTCTGAGACAAATTCAAATCTCACCTCAGTGTCATACTTCTCACTCACTTTAATGTACAGAAATTCTTCCCACATTTGAGATTCGGCTATTTCACTTAGCAGTCATCAATTTGAGCCATACATATGTCTTTGTCCATTCTGATTGTAATAATGTAAAGAATATATTTTAATGTCTTTTTTGAGCCCAAAACTGGGTACCCAATTTAAGCTTGGTGAATTCCTATTGACTGATCAGATCATTAAACAAGTAACCCCAAGATTACATGCTCAAAACAGCAATAACAACTGCAAATTAAAAAAAAAAAAAAACACAAAAAAACACAGCCATAGTTTTTAAAAACAAATTTTGATGTCTTCTGGGAAAATGATACCATATATCAAAGCCAAAAGAATGATTCCCCAAGAAGACAGAGAATCAGAAAGAGTCCAGGGGAGAGTAAAGTCAATAATTCTACTTTTCCATTAGGGAAAAATTCCTCTAAGCAGAGGCTATAAAGTTTGAATTGAGAGAAAGGCCACCTAGAGCTTCACACAAAGTGAAGTGAAAGAACTGTGCTTCATGTCATCCACCTTCTCTGGGCTCGGAAAAGTCTAGAATGTGACCTAGAGATCATAATTCATTCATTCACTACAGTGGGGGGACAGATCCATCTGGATGAGATGTTCAAGATTTGTTTATGCAGGACACAAGTTTGATATTCATTAAATACTTTCCTTCAACCATTCTACTCTCATTATGGCAACAAGGGTTTAGGTTAGCAAGGATTAAAGAACAAATTATTGTAAAGCAAGAAGCTTTAGCCTCAAGACATACAAATAGAAACTGGTTTAAAAAAAACAACAATGTAGGATTAGATTATGAACTTGTTCACTGAACAATTACATGGCAATTTGCTAAGGTAATTATTACCATTAATTCGAGAGCCAATAATTATCATAGCAGTTCTACCATTTCATCTCCCATTTATTCTCAAATCACAGATGCAGATTTTTTTAAAGATACCTGGTTTCCTAGGCTGGTCTAAAAATCTTCCATTCTAATTACTTGTATAATCTTAGGCAGTTTTTGGTGGGAATCACAAAGTTTTCAGAAAGTCTTATGTTAGTGAAACAATGCACTAAGATCCAAAAGGTAATTAATCTTGGTCACTCTTTCTTCTGTAGAGCACTCCAGCCTGGAGGTTAATAGAAAAGGAGGCAGTGGCTACCATTTTGGATCTCATTCTGTTTCAATTTTCTGGTCACAAACACCATGATTTTTCTAGCCAAAAGGGGTGAACAGGAGCATATAACTCCCCTTGACGCCTTTCCCTTAGGCCCTTCAGTCTTTGGAGTGCAGGACTTAGTGCTAGTTTAATTGAACTGCTGTGCTTGGCTTCTCCTCTGAAAGAGAGAGATATATAGTCCCTCTGGTGACTTGTTGCAACAGATTTCAAACTCAGCTGGATTTAACTCTGTGAATTAAAAATACTGCTTGAAATTGGGAGCCTCATGAAAAAAGCAACTCCAGATACTGGCATGTAAACAAAACGCTTTACAAAGGATGTGCAAAAGTTCTGGCTTCTCTTGACTTGACTATGACAAACCTGCATTGCTCAATTTTCTTTTTTAGACCATAGTAATGACTGGTATGGGGTGTGGGTGATCATGGTGTATCTTGGTGGAACATCTAATAAATCTGCACTTGAGGCAGTAAAATATGAATATCCTTGCCTTAGAAAAGATATTAGCTTCATAGTTTTGAAAGAAGACAATTATCAGCATTATTGCAATTGCTCACAATAGGTTAGAATAGGTTCATTTAAATCCAAATAATTTAATTACACTGATGTTTTTAGAAGAAGAGCTAGGATCAAAGGTTTAGGATCAAACCTAAGAGCTGTAGAGTATCATCACCAGATTAATCTATGCAGCTACCTGAATATAAAAAAAAAAAAATCTATGCAACTACTATGAAAAAAACCTGAGGCCCAGAAAGTTTAAAATGATTCAATCTATTGCTCAGCTAGTAAGAGGAAGGATACAGCCAACATTCAAAGGCTTTTAGGTCTTCCACGTCTTAAGACTTTCCTCTCCTCTACGTAACACTGCCTCAAAGCACTTGTGGAAGCTCTGAAGCCTATTCCCTAACTATATTACATAGAAGAAGGTGAAGTAGATAAGGCTTTGGAAAGCCCTAATAAGATAGGATGTTTGAGGTGAATGACAAATAGCCGCATATAAACACCCACTACCCTTCCAATATTTGGTCTAAGAATCCACCTTTCCCTAGTCCTTCCCTTGGGCTGGGCTAATGATGGAACCAGGTAGACAAGAATGAGCATCAGAACCAAAAGTTTCCAGAACTCTACTTGCAGGGCTCATGACCAGAGAAAATTTCTCAACAAACAAAAAGGAAAGGAAGCTATCCAGGAAACAGGGAGAAAAAGTGGCAGAGAATAGCTATCGGTTGGTGTGGGGATTATAATTAGCTGGGCCTTGACAGAGGGTGTTGGGTCTTTAATCCATTATTGCTCTTCCAGACCCATGATTGAAGGGCTAGCATGGAAGATATTGCAAGGCAGACCCTTAAGACAATATTTTATCTAGCTAGTTCAAACCAATGAAATCCAACCACTTATTAAATCTTCTAACATATGCCATGCACTGTGTTGGGTTACAGGTACACAGAGATGAATGGGCCACACTCCCTGTCCACAAGAAAGAGACAGACATGTAAAGTGAGAACTTTAGAGCAATGTGGTACATGATAGAAGCAGCACGTAGTCCTGGGGAACAAGACAGAGATCTCATTTCTGACTGTGATTAAACATCCCAGATAAGGGAACGTGGTGATCCCAGAGCCTTTGGTTAGGAAGAACCTATGTCCAAAGATTAAGTGAATATAGCTGAGGAGAAGAAACTATTATTACAGGAGGTCAAGTGGGTCTTTCCTTCAAAGATATGAGCAGGGCAATAGGAGGCAGCTCACTGGCCATGATCGTCTTCCAGTAGGAGTATGGTTTGTGGCCCCAGGAACTAGCTGCAGGGCAACATGGCTCTGCCACCCCAAAAGTCTATAACATGGGAAAAGAGCATAGGATACTAAGGCCCTCCTTCATAGGGGAAGGAACAAAACTGAGACAGGACTCCAGTGTGCTGGGAGCAGCACAGCTGTCAGTAACAAGCGGACATCCAACAGATTTACTGCATTACTGTGTTTTCAGCCCGTGTTTAAAAATAGACATGATGGCTGCAAAGGAAGACAGCTCAATTTTATAGACAACTGCTTCTGTTCTGAGCTGTTACTCTGTTTTTATCTGGGCCTTCTCTTAGCCACTCACACCCATGTCCTACAGGGACAGTCCCTCTATGCTCCATATAGCGAATCACTGTGAGTCGAGACCCTTTACAGGTAAAGCAGTTGAAGATGGTAAATGAACCTGACCCTGCTTTTTGAACCTGTACAGGTTCTTTCTTTGGGCCTTAGTTCCTTCCCGGTATTCCCTGAGGACATGGTAGATGGAGTAAATTTCCTTCCAGGGATGCTGTAAAGAAATATTGATTCAAAGACAGCATCCAACTTTATGATGATAAAATGTAAGGAAGCAGTTTGACATCAGTGCTGCGTGGGAGTGGAGGAGAGAAAAGAGGAAGTAAATTGCAATGTGTCCTGAAGCTGTTTCCTGTCTTTAGCACAGTCAAGCAGACAAAACAAAGGAGAGGCTTAATCCTTCCTCACGAGCCTTAGGCTTCACAGAGAGAATAAGATCATCATCATTATCCTGCTCTACCTTGTGAAGATGAGTGCCTGAAACAGAAGGGATAACTGATAACAAGAAGCACAGTCTCCCCTGTTCAGGGAGTTTAGTGTCTCAGGATGCACCTTGCTGATAAATGGCTTCTGTCTGGAGATTCTGGACCCGCACAATTACTGGCCTGCATGGCAGTGAGACTAGCTGCCTGGCTAGGTCCAAATATGGCTAAGGGACATAGATAATTCAGTTATTCTTCTTCAGTGAAATCCCTTTGGTGACATCCTGAGGCCATAATGCATGCACAAAGATAGTGATATGGCCCTTGCCCCTGTGTGTTGGCACCTTCCTTCTTACCTCAGGTAAGCCCAGAGACATTCAGTGCCCCAACAGGCAAATGCTGGTGGGATGACCTTTGGAAAGCATACTTTCTGGTACCTCTGACACTGGTTTATTTAGCATACTTCCCTAGAAATGTGATCTGTGACTTCACTTCTCATGTGGTGCTATCCATGCATGCTCTAAAACACAGGGGGCTCCATGTATTGAATATCTACTCAGCGCTTTCCTCCTTGATAGTATGTCACTTCCTGCCATACTTACACCCATTTTTCTAACATATGCCCTTCCCAGTTTCCATAATTCCCCTCTGCTCTGTCACTCACCTTCTCTTCCTGCCATTTCTCAATATTCTCCACCCACTTCTAGCTCCATTGTTTTGCTCACCTTGCTCCTCTTGTGTCTGATGCTTTGCCTACTACTCTAAATGCCCAGAAGAATTGTTTCTTGCTGTAAATATACCCCACTGCTATTGGACAAATGTCACTTCTATTACTCTCAAACTCTGGGACTCTGGAGTTCTAGAGGCATGCTAGATATTGTGCATATCTGTTCCCAATTCCACATCAAAGATTGGTGGCTTAAGATCAGCCTTGAATGTAGGAGTATGGTATTTACACCATAGAAATTGGCAAATGCTACAAATCAGAGCTTCCTGCTTCCTCCAACACCAGCCCATTTATGAATAGCAAGTGGCACAGAAAATTATGTATAGGTAGAACTAAATAAATTTTTAATAAATGGATTTTTGCATGCTGAAGATACTTATTATTTTTATCTCCACATATAAAATACCTTTGTTTGTATTTCAAATAATAAAAAATTTAATCATGGTAGACAAAAGAACTTGGTAAAATTATAAAGAGCATATTTATCAGAATTCTACTTTGTTTATAAACGGAAGACATTAATTTAATGGGAGCCAAAGCATTGCTGCCCTCTGAAAAGCCAACAGACATCCTGCTCTCCTTCAGCTGCCAGGTTTGCCCATCTGAGGATAAAGGTCTCTCCTGCCCAGAAAAGACTTCTGAAAACAATTGTCACAGCCACAAATTAACTGTGGCTCTTTATCTTTCCTTTATTTTTACCCCAGAGCAAGGATAACCTTAAAATAAATTTCTGATCCAAGAAACCCATTTTCTTAAGACTGTAATCTTAGCCCACATGCCATTTAGCTATGAACTTCTTTTTGATTGAGAAAACTTCCAGAGGTGGAAGAAATAGTCTACATCCAAACTAGGAGGCAGAGGATATATGGCTCAAAAATGTCATGATTCTTCAGTCTTATGAAAGTGAAAGAGGAAGGCATGTGACATTGATTTCTGGTTCTAAATATCCCCCAACCTTTTATTTGAGAAGAGAGCCCTGCTATTACATATCCATGAATGCAACCACACAAACAAAATCTGGCTTATTTAAGTAACAAAGGATCTGAGGTAGCTTGCAGATCCAATAAGAGTCTAGGGAATCAGACTCAGAAAACAGGCAGGAATCAAGAAACCAAGGTGACAAAATGCAGCCTCGGTCATGCCCCTGACAATTCATGTGTTAGAATCTCAATACTTCTATTATCTGTGGATAATTTAGCAACTGTGTTCTGGAGGTTTGAGCTTCTTCTCCCTGATTTGAATTAGTGGATAGGAGTATTAGCTTAGTTGAGCCTAGATTACATGTGCCTGTGTTAGCTTACTGGTTGAACTCTTTAGATTCCTGTAATAGGGAATAGGCACAGCCTCCTAGAAGAATTCCACTCTAAGGGATGACTTCAAATAAAGAATATTTGGAGCTAAAACAGAAAATGAGAACTATACAAAAAAGGCAAAAAGAAAGAAGATAGGGAGGAAAACAGCAAGACAATTCCTGATCTGCTTGTGCATCTATCTTTCCAGGTAAAGAGAAATCCTGAAAGTCATGTAGATTTTATATTGCCATTAAGATATATTTGAAGATATCTAAGCATTGAAATATTACTTAATTAACTTTATAAATAATCCCCTTCATTCACCTATCAACAGATAGGAAAAGTCAGGTAAAGTGTTTGGGCCAACATATATTTACAAAGTGGAAAAAAATTTTTGAAATAAGAGATGACTGATTTAGTCCTGAAAAACCTAAACTAACTCTTGTTTTGCTTATTCAATAAAAACAATTAATTAACTCTACACTGATTTTCCTGTTACTTGTAGAAGGTCAATTTGATATTTAGAAAGCCATGAAAGTCATCACTATTGGTTGCTTGTCCCATACGGTGCATAATTTTGGTCTTTTCTAAACGAAAACCCTTTTGCCTCATATATAACCATTTTTACTTCATATCACGTGTGCCTCAACTTCTAATCTTGCCAGGGATTAGCTTACAGGGGGTATATGACCTTACCTTGATGACTGAGATTTGAAGGGGAGCCTATGGATGCCCTCTGAGAAGACAAAGAAAGAGACATGTTGGTCCCAGATATTATTAGAACCACATGTGATGCCTGAAATTGCTCGTCACCATGCTACTTAAGAATGAGGTTATCATTTGAGAAAATAACCAAATGAAACAGATTCAGAGCCAATTATAGTACATACCTTGCACAGAGCCTGTCCTACCACTGGATTCCTTGTTATCTGAGACCATAGTTTTTCTTTTTGTGAAAGTCATTTTAAGTTGGGATTTCTTGTTAATTGTCATCAAATGTGTCCTAATGCACTAGTTGGAACAATGTATTTTCTTTTTTTGGAGAAATTGAAGGCTACACTGTTTGCAGTTTCTACTAAGAGGCAAAGCAAGACAGGACAGAGAGACAATTGTTTGTTTTTTTTCTTTTAGAAGAAGGTAACAGCATACCCTTACAAAAATATCATCCTAATTATTTGGAATTAACTAAACATTAAGAGCCAAACTGCATGATCCTCCCACCTTTCACAAAAACAAGTCCATATTATGGTCTAATGATCACATGCACTAATGAGACATTCGAGTGAAGTCATTTTTTCTTAGTATTTGAAGCCTACTGCATTTGTCATATGTCTTGTAATACAAATATATGCAACCCTAATGTCTTAGTAATGGAAGCTGGGAAAGGTCATTCTTTTAAGGCTGGATGCTTTAGAGAAAAAAAAATAAATGGACTCAATTATCTGGTCTAATAGGAAGCAGGTCCACTTAGAAAGGGTTAATGCAATATAGTTACTATCCACTGCCTGCTAACCATGTCCTACATGATTCATAATGTACCAGAATCATGTAATCTTTAAACAACTCCACAAGTTAGGTTTTATTAAACCCATTTCTCTAGGAAAGAAACTAGGTTTCAAAGAGGTCAAGTAAATCGTCCAAGATCACACAGCTAGTAATTAACACATTGGAATATGAATCCAGCATGCCTGACTTAAAAAGATAAAGATACTTATCTTTTTCTATATCTTGTTTCTGGATTAATAAGCTTAGATATAAAAAATGCTGAGAAGGGCTTCATGAGTTCATCTTTTCCTTTTCTTCCTTTTTAAAAAAAATATTTTCTGTAATCATTGTCCTTTTTTCTTTCAATTTCTCTTCTTTGCTCATAACATAAGTAGAGCACCTATGAAAGATACAAGGTTGACTCAGAACAGGTCCTACTCTTGCTGTCTTCAAAAAAGCTAATCTACACATACCTATAACTCAAAGTGGAAATTAGTAAACAATGTAAGAGAGATGAATAAAGGAAGATAGAAGTTTGGAGACGAATGATTTCATAACAATGAAAGATTTGTACAAGAGGATTGCAGACAAGTGGTTCTCTATGATGACACGCAATCAAAGTGTAGACCATGACTTTCAGAGATGATAAAATCTTGGAAAGACAATACACAAAGATAAACATGTCTCAGGTTCTGAAAATAGTAAATTGTCCTGGCATGTATGAGCGTATCCTAAATTTTATTTCAATCACTGCAAGATGTATCGAGATGAACTCACATGGGTTGATGGACTAGACAAGTGACCTGTCCCTCCATTACACTGGGTGTATTTTCTCTCATCAAGGACTCAGGATCCTCAACTGATCATTCATACATGTTTCCTAGGCCAGATGTAGGCAGCATCCTGCCACTGAGTAGATCTAAGGATCTTCAAATGTTCCTTCTATCTGTATTCCTACAGGAAAACACATTTTGCATGAACAGTCTCCTCTTTGGAATGAATACGTAGTGCTTGAGAGAGTGAAATATTTGTTCAGGTTTTACTGTGTTAGGAAGCTATAGGGGGTGAGTAATATTACATCCATGTTAATAATTCTCCTATGGGCAGAAAGGTAATATATTATACTCCATTACTGAGATTGGGAGATAGCAGGAGAAAACCTAAACACTTCCGTTAAGATAACCTTCCCTTACCCCTGAAAAGTAAGTCCTCATTTATCTTCCTTCTACCCAGATAGCTTTGGCTAAATACTATTATATGGAAAAAAAGAGTGTTGTAGATTTTAAATAGGAGGGGATAATACTATGTTTAATATGGCTATATATCATCTGTTCTTTCATGAAACAGTTACAACTATTTGTTCGTTCAAAACCATGTGTGAAAATACCCTCTTGCTGGTTTCCCTATTTCTTATCACATGGTACCAACAGACATAGGTGATTCATGAGTTTCATAAATATATGGGCTCCCTAAAGTGATTGTTTCCATATTTTCCAGGACTATCATAAAGTTGTGGGCACAGACCAAATGAGATGCTTTTATGATCAATACTTAAAGCAGAAGAACAGGTTATAAACATTTAAATCCACAAATCTAATAAGCAAATAATGTAAGAAATAAGAAAACTGCCAGATTCCCTACCTTGATTTAATTCAAAATACATCCAGCAGAATTTAAAGCAGACATTCCAGGGAAATAGAAGTAAAGAGCTCTAGAACACAGTTCCTCAGGGAAGTTACAGCTCACTGCAGAATAGAAGGCTGGAGTAGAATGACTAATGCAATGCAGAATATGGTCAATGGTGTGACAGGTAGGGGTTATATGCCATGTGATGTAGAAGAGATGGGGTTACACGTGCGTGAAGAATGAGAAAAGGCTTCAAAAACAGTTGACATCTCAGCTGCACCCTGGATAGATGGACAGAGAGAACTTCCATATGTAGAGATGGGGAGGAGGCACTTTAGAATGAGTAAAGGAAGGCAGTAGATGGGCTCAGTCTATGTGGAGACGGTATAGTAGTGAAAAATCAAGAGCTGGCATCAGACGCAAATAGATTCATATCCTGGCTTTCTCACCATCTAACAATGTAACTAAATAAAGCCTACTTAATTTCTTTTGGCCTTGATTTTTGCCTATGTAAAATGAGAACTTTTACATTATAAAACTAATCTCAATTGGTTTGTTTTGGATATTAAATGATGTATGCAAGTATCTAGCCCAGGGTATGAAAATGGTATTTCTGTCCCAATAGTCTCATTCACTTTCCCCTGCTTAACAAACCCAATCTGTCACCTCTAGGAAGACATATATTCTGCCTTCATTCCTTCATTCCTTCATTCATTTCACAACTATTTACTGATCATGTTCTATTTCATTCACTTTCTTCTCCTAATAATCTACTACACTTATTTTTTAATGTTTATTACTTTGTTTTTAATGCTTATTATTTTGTTTAATGTTTGTTATTTCTTAGAGAAAAAGAGACAGAGTGCAAGTGGGGGAGGGGAAGAGAGAGAGAGAGAAATAGAATCTGAAGCAGCTCCAGCATCTGAGCTGTCAGCACAGAGCCAAGGCGGGACTCGAACTCATGAAGCATGAGATCATGATCTGAGCTGAAGTCAGATGCTTAACCGAATGAGCCATCCAGATGCCTCCACACTGCCATGAATCCTCACTTATGTTTAGTATAGCAATTACCCTGAGAGCAGAGAAGTGTTAACATTTTCTGTCCTCCCCAGTTTGAGAATACCTGTTGCCCTAAGTCAGGACTTATTTGTCAGATATAGAAGTGGAAGATGTGAGGGACTGCCATGTGTAAACAAGGAACAAGACAGGAAGTTCACCCTAGGATAAGTGGCTACCTTACGTTTCTCTTTAGCACAGTGAGCCTAGAAGATTCCTGACTTAGCCAGCTTTGAATTTATGTAGACAATGAACCCTGGCTGTGGGATTTAATTTCCCATTTTTTGTTTGTCAATTGAAAATGCTGGCTTACCCTAGCTCTGGTTCCAGGATGAACACACCTTGGCAGTGTGAGAGTGTCATCAGGTGCTCACAGCCCAGTAAGGCCATTTGGAACAGAAGGAAGAATATAAATAAAAGAAACCAAGGGCATTAGCAACTCACTTTTTTCCATATGTTAACATAATTACAGATTCCCTTCTTTCCCACATGGCCTTCAGACTCTCTAACCTGCAACATTTCACTATTGTTGCCTTTTTTCATTTTTTTCTTGCTTTTTGTCTGTTTGTTTGTTTACAGTATATGCTAAAAAGAAAGAAAGAAATTGAGTGATTTGCACTACACAAAAATACAAAGATAACAGAGTTGAATGGGCAGGGAGTCTGTGAAAGTTTCCGATAAACAAAACCACTGCTGAGGGGTCTCTGACAGAATCTTTTACCCTGTGTACAAAATAAGCAGCCTTGAGCCCATTCATCTAGGTCACCTTTATTGGAACCACAGCTTAAAAATCATACTTGGAGATCATCATGGTTTTATTATTGTTGTTGTTTTTTTCTTTTCTTCTACATTGTTATCCTTTTTACTCTCCCTACCCCAATTCTATATTTTATAGCTTCTCAAAGGCAAGAAGGAGAAAGACAGCCATGAATCCTTACTTTCACAGAATCAGTGATGAGAAGACAGGTAATATATGCCACTGGGGCAAAGCCCACATCATGGGAAGACCAATGGAGCCTTTACTACTTAGTCATTATGTTTACAACCAGCCATTAGAGAGGGACATCCAAAATCAAGTGAATGCCCACTGTCTTACAGAAATAAACAGCTGACAAATATTAAATGGAGACTGATATGTTCAGGAGAACTATCTTCTTTCTATTGTTTCTCCCTCCCTCCTTTACCCCACAGAGTCACTTAGAGGATGTATTTAAGAAAAAAAAAATCTCAAATGCTTTTCTTTGTCTCACTTTTAATGTCTCCTCAACTCATCCACTGCACATTTATAAAATGTCATATAAAATATTGTTTCTTTAAAATTCCAGATATTCTTGAAGAAGAAAGGACAGAGGGTACATTTAAGTCAGCAGATTGCTTTTTTCCTAACCTTACCATGTGGACAGAAGTTCTGAATGGGCTGGAGGAAAGAATATTGTGGTGTGTGAGTTATTTTGAGGGTTTGGGACTTGGATATGACACTGAAGTCTAGGATTTTAGCCAAGAAAAAAAAAGAGGGAGAGCAAACTCTTCCAGTGATAAACCAGGGCCAGACAGTAAAGACAGAACATAAAGGAATTCAAGAGGAACCAAAAGCCAACTTCTCAGTCTATCAGACACTAGATATTCAATACAGTTAAAACACTCTCAGAGGGTGGCAACTTCCTAATCACCATGTTTCTTTAGGATGATGTTGTTTATTATTAACAAAAGAACTGTCTGGAAACACTTTCTGGCCAAGTTGGTTCTTGGCTAGAACAACCTTCTCCAGATTTATCCTTTGATTTGTTGCTGTTGCAGTTTGCTTTTTCATTGTGATGAGTTCAGTTTGAAATAACTTTTATTTTCACACCAAAGATATATGCAAAGATCTCCGGAGTAGCCTCTTCTTCAAAACTGTATTCATCAGCATTGGGTTGGGATGTGGGAAGTTCTACCATCCACCCAGAGTTAGACACAGTTCTGAGCCACCATGTGTTCTCAGTCTACAGGTCACAGGACTCAACTACACATTTCATACTCTTCGCCTGTTTCTTTTTCTTGCCCCATATGACTTTCAGTTCATGTCTGCTTTTGTTCCTGGCATCATGCTACTTAGCATGCCTTCAGTAAATAAAGATTTGGCATGTTACAGGCTTTTTTTTTTTCCACACTGCTACACTCAATGAGAACTTTCTGTTGGTTCTTTTTTCCAGTCACAATGTCTTAAAGATTGCAGGTTAATTCCTTCTTGTTAGATGCTTTATTCAAGAGCCTCCTGATTCTGGAAGATTCAGCTTTCAGTGGTTATTTTTAGTACTCAATTGATTCAAGCATATTCCACATTCTGAGGAAAAAAATCACTTCAACCAAGAGATCCTATCAATCACAGCATGGTTTGCATGCTTATTTAGCTGGTTAGTAATTAAAGGCAGCTAAAAATACCAGGCATGCATGAATGGTGTGATTTTTATATCTTAGCTCCTTTCCAGAGAAGACACAAGTTCCATCAATCAAACAGTTGGTAGCTGAAGTCATTATCACTGAAATTAAGGCAATTATATACAAATGAATATTAATGAAGTATCTACTCAAAATTAGGGTCAGTTCTTAAAACGTAAAAAGAAATTGTAGAGAATCTAGGTTCACTGTTAATTCATTATAAAATAACTTAAGGACACACCTTCCATATTAAACTGTCACTATAGTTAAGTGGGCCCCATCGCATTTATGTTATCTCTTATTTCAGAGATAGATGATTTTGCATCCATATCTTAGCCTTTATTTCAAGATTTCAAAATGGCCTATAAACCTACATTTAGTATAAGCATACAACAACCCAATGAGAAAAAAATACATTGGCTCTGGGTACTGNCTATACTTGATGATCCCCAAAGATTTTTTAGTCCTAACATTCTATCATTACAAGATTCCAATGTGGAATGAGTACATATCACTCTAACAACTTTGGAAAAGCTAATGCTGGCACATAGCTTACAATCTGATTCTTTAGAACTCTATGGATAGGAGGGGTGCCTGGGTGGCTCAGATGGTTAAGTATCCAACTTCAGCTCAGGTCATGATCTCACAGCTCATGAGTTCAAGCCCCGCATCAGCCTCTGTGCTGACAGCTCACAGCCTGGAGCCTAGTTCCAATTATGTGTCTCCCTCTCTCCCTGCCCCTCTTATGCTTGCAATCTGTCTGTCTCTTTCAAAAATAAATAAACACTAAAAATTAAAAAAAGGAACTCTATAGATAGGAAATAATTTATGAGAATGCAAGAGGTCTGAATTTTCAAGCTATGCCTGTAGGCAATTAAAGGCCCCCAAATGGGACATTCTTAATTAAAGCTGGTAGAATCCCCCTAGTAACCAGGTGTACACCTCTAAGCATGGCTACCAAATCCAGCAACTTCAGGGACAACATTTATATCTGGGTCTATACAAATGCTTCTCTTGGGGTTGTGCAGTGCACAAAATGTGCAGCCATAGATGCTAGCCCTATATAACAAATGATTTTGTACTACTTTATTTTTCTTATCATCATGCTACCTATTTGGTACACATGGAAACGAAAAAAAGAAATAGAACACTGTGTTATGACTGAGTACTGGAAATGGGACAAATTTGGAGTCAACAGGTCTTTGGGTCAGTCATCCCTTGGCCAGAACAATCAATGAACAGGGCCTTTCAATGGTCTCTAAAAGGAGCCAAAACCTAAGGAGCCACTCCTATATCAAAGTATGCAGACCTTTGAAAGCTGGAAAAGAAGAATGAGAATAAGAAAGTGGTAGGGTAACTGAGCTAGAAGGATTCTAAAAGCATAGATCTGGAAGACAATAGGGGAAAGCAAAAATGGTTAGCAGACAGAGAAAATACATGACAGTTGTGTGGAAAGATAATCGTTCTGATTGAATTCCACTGACTCTTTTTTTAAGTTCTTGCAATTCTTACAGATTGCTCAGCTGCTTTTGAGAGAGGGGATCACTGTAGAATAGTAACACCTCAAATAAAAGAAAATTCCATTTCCTGGGGTTCTTAAAAAATTGCCATATGTAGAAGCAGGGATACAAAGTAGATAACCTCTTATTCCTTAGAACCCTGTGCAACACTGCAGAATGCTTTATCTTTGTGAAGCAGTACTCAATATATGGTAAAGTACTATAGCTCATCTGGTTAAGATCATACAGCTTTCTACTAAGATCAGGTACAACTTACCACTCTTTTTCAATATTTTATTGGAAGTTTTTGCAAATGCAACAAATCAGGAAGAGGAAATAAAAGGTATATAGATTGGGAAGGAAAATGCAATCTTGTCTTTGTTTGCAGATGACATCATCATGTATGCAGAAAATCTAAATGAATCTACAGAAAAGTTCCTGGAACTCATAAGCATAAGAGCAAGATTGCAGGACACAAGGTTATTAAACAAAAGTCAATTGCTTTCCTATATACCAACTATGAAAAATGAGAATTTGAAATTAAAAATACAATACCATTTACATTAGCATCATCCAAAATGAAATGTTTAGATGTAAGTCTAACAAAATATATACAAAATCTATATGAGGGAAACTACAAAATTCTGACAAAATAAATCAAAGAAGATCTAAATAAATGGAAAGATATCCATGTTCATAGATAGGAAGACTCAATATTGTCAAGATGTCAGTTATTTCCAACTTGATCTATAGATTCAATGCAATCCCAATCAAAATATTTGAAAGTTACTTTATGGATATCAACAAACTTTTTAAAAAGTTTTTATGAAAAGACAAGAGTGCAGAATACTCAACACTATATTGAAGGACAATAACAAAATTGGAGTACTGACACTGCCTAACTTCAAGAATTACTATATAGCTACCTAATCAAGACAGTGTAGTATAGTAGAAAGAATACACAAATAGATCAATGGAATGGAACAGAGTGTCCAGAAATAGACTCCCAAAAGTATAGTCAACCCTTGACAAAGGAGCAAAGTCAATACAATGAAGCAAATATAGTATCTTCAAAAAATCATGGGGCACCAGGGTAGCTCAGGCAATTAAGTGTCGAATTCTTGACTTTGGCTCAGGCCACAATCTCTCAGGAGACTGAGCTCTATATCACGTTCCACACTGGGAAGGGAGTCTGCTTAAGATATTCTCTCTCTCTCTCTCTCTCTCTCTCAAGAAACAAAACAAACAACAACACAAATGGTGCTGGAACAACTGGACATCCACATGCAAAAAAAAAAAAAAAGCATCTAGACACAGACCTTATTCTATTCACAAAAATTAACTTAAAAACAGATCACAGATATAAATATAGCATGAAAAAACTACATAACTCCTTTAAAATAATATAGGAGAAAACCTAGGTGGCCTGAAGCACAGTGATGCTTTTTTAGGTATAATACCAAAGACAAAGTCCATGAAGGAAATCATTGATAATCTGGACTTCATTAAAGTTAAAAACTTCTGCTTTGTGAAAGGTAATATCAAGAGAATCAGAAGACAGAACACAGACTTGGGGAAAATATCTGCAGAAAACACATCCGATAAAGAAGTGTTACCTAAAATATATAAAGAACTCTTAAAATTCAACAAGAAAACGAGCACTCTGATTATAAAGTGGGTCAAAGGCCTTAACAGACATATCACCAAGAATATACACAGATGAAAACTAAGCATATAAAAAGATTCCCCCATCATATGTTATTAGGGAATTTCAAATGAAAACAACAATGAGATTCCACCACATACCTATTAGAATGAACAAAATCTGGAACACTGACAATACCTGATGCTGGTGAGGATGAGGAGCAGTAGGAACTCATTTATTGCTGATGGGAATACAAAATGGTTTTGTACCTTTTGCAAGACAGTGTGGTGGTTTCTTACAAAACTAAATGTACTCTTACCATATGATTCAGCAACTGGGCCCCTTGGTGTTTACCCAAAGGAGTTAAAAACTTATGCCTATACAAAAACCTGCACATGGACATTTATAGCAGTTTTATTCATAATTGTCAAAACTTGGAAGCAACAAAGATGTCCTTCAGTAGGTGATGAATATATAAACATCTGGACAGTGGAATATTATTCAGTGCTAAAAAGAAATGAGTTATCAAGCCATGAAAAGACATAGAAGAAAATTGCATATCACTAAATAAAATAAGGTAATCTAAAAAGGCTGCATATTGTATGTTTCCAACCATATGACATTCAGGAAAATGCAAAACTATGGAGATGGTAAAGGAATAAGTGGTTACAGGTCCAGGGAGAGAAGAAGAGAAGGTAGAACACAGAGAACTTTTAAGGCAGGGAAAATAGTCTATATGATATCATAATGGTTAATACATGACATTATACACTTCTCCAAACCCATAGAATGTACAACACAAACAGTGAACCCTAAGGCAAATTATGTACTTTGAGTGATTATGATATATCAATATACATTCATCCCTGGTTAAAAAAAATCTATCATTCTGGTGAGTGGTGTTGATAATGTGGAAGGCTATGAAAGTAAGGGGGCAGGAGGTATATGGAAAATCTCCGTACCTCCCTCTCAATTTTGCTGTAAACTTAAAACTTCTCTAAAAAAAATAAAGTCTTAAAAACATGTGTATAAGTATATTCACAGTGTAACTAAAATCAACCTTTAAGGGAAATTGTGTAAAATACAAGAGAGAGATGGAAAATATATATACACATATATACACATATTCTTCCTTGAAGATCTTCAGTTTGCAGCTAGGATTGAAAATGACTACAGGAAACTGTAGGCTGCTGATGAGTAAATGTTGTATCCCATTTTCCCCTAACTCACACATTGTGAATTCTAGATGAATATCTGTTTTTAAATAAAAAGTTTGTTTAAAAAAATCAATGCAGTACACAATCAATTGAAGAAGCCCATAAATATACCACAGTCACAGTATTTGTGGTCAGTACTATGATAGAGCTATTTTCAGGGTGCTGTGAAGTTGAGAGAAAAGTCATTTCAAACAGAATAGACATAGTCATCATAATTCAGAGCTCATGCATATTTCCTACCTGGGCACTGAGAATCTACTCAGGACAGGGAGACACTAGCAAAATTAAGTATATGAGTTGTGGCTATGGGTTCAACACAACCTTAGAACTTGCATGCTTCTTCTTTTCCCAATAGTCCCCTTAAGGAAGAGTTTGGTTAATTCAGTAGTATAACTCATTTAGAATATTTTAAAATACACTTTAGGAACTAAGCCACAAATTCATGCACATATGTATTAAAAGAGATTCACTCTCAAGTGTCTTAGTATCATGTTAGGAATGAACCCCAACTGCACTCAGAAAATCCTGTATGTCTCCAAATTCTAAATTTCAAGAGTAATTTGCTGTTCTATTGATAGCATCTACAATAAGCTTTCCTAAGTCATTTTTTATAGAGGCAGTTCTTAGCGTGTAGAGTGATATAGAAAAGGGAGTTATTATTAGGCAGTTTTCATTTTAATTATACTACTGTGAAACAACAGGCTAAATATAAAATTTACATGATTCTGAGGATGCTAATTCCTCCCATTTATCTATATTTTCATTCATTTATTGTATTCTTTCAATTTTAAATAATGAATTCTTTCAGAAATATAGAAAATCACAGGAAGTTGAATCACAGCCATTTGTGCATTCAACACCTAGATGACATTCTGCCAAATGACTTCAGCATTCCTCGTAATGATAATTTAACAGATTCAGCCAGCAAAATACCTACGTATCTCTTCCCTTCCCTTCTGTCCTCTCTTGAGATAGTCTCCTATAGGTGAGATACGTATCATTCATTGTTTTATACTTCTACCATACCCATGTTTTCACCACTGGTGAATCATGTTTTTGGTGGTTCCTACAAATGTAAGTCATGCATATTAATGACAATAGAGTATTCCAACATATGAACAAACCAGTTTATTCATTTATTTTATTGTGGACCAATGGGTTGCTTACATTTTTTTACTACCACAAATACTTTTGCAGTGTTGCAACTAATGCAACATATATTTTTCACATGTATGAGACTTCTGTGGAGAACACACATGGAGTAGTTGGCCTGCTGGGGCACCGTGTAGGTATATTTTTACCTTTACTAGAGAACTGTCAATTTCCTCTCCAAGTGACTGTGTCAGTTCCCACAATAACTATGCATAAAGTTGCCTATTTCTACATAATTTTCCAAAATTCAGTATTATATTTATAAATTTCTACAAATTTGACAGATAATATTATCTAATATCGATCTTAATTAGCATTTTTATTCTTTTTCAAAATTCTAGTTTATTACATTTATATTTTTACAGGTGATTTCAATATGCAAGATTTATTTTATATATATATATATACACACACACAAACACATATGTTTATATATTTTTTTGTATACAGAATCTATTCTGTCTTATTTTGTGCTTCTCATTTACTGTGATTTCTCTTTGCTTCAATTTTGCCTCAATTTCCTTCTTCCATTGAATTACAATTTTGTCAGTCTCTTTTTTCCCCATTAAGTTCTATCTTCTTCATTTTTTGTTCGATAGCATACATGCTTGTCAAAATCTAAACTTAATCATATTTTTATCCTCCTCCTGTATGATGCAGAGATCTCAGGATGGTTTTACAAGCCAAACCCTTTCCGACTTCCTTGTAACCATTTTTGATAATACAATTTAAGTTTGTTTTTATGTCATAAGTTAATTTTACATTTATTTTTATAATGAATGCATACAATAGAAATGTTTATTAATTGACTAATCCTCATCCTTCTTTTTTTGCATTCCACCTTATCTATCTATTTTTCAAAGTTATTCTTTCTGAAATGCATCCATTTAGTAATTGTTTCCACAGGATTTTGTGAATGGGAAACTCTCAGACCTTATATTTCTGAAAAATGTATGTTTTCCTTTTTCACTTTACCCTAATCCTATGTTCTTTTTTGTATTGTTTTGTTTTTGTTAGAATTTCTTATAATTTCAACTATTCAATATTTTCTCTTATCTCTTTGAGTACATTAATTATAGTTTATTTTTCTTTTTTTTTCCCCACTCCTCCCATAGTCTGTTTCCTCCAAGTTGCTTGTTTCTGATTGTTTTGATAACAATGCTCCATGTGGAGGATCCCTTCAGTGTCTGGGGATCCTCCATTCTCAAAATGAAGAGGATAGTGGAACACTGTCAGACTGATTAGCAGCACTGATGTGAGAAGATAAGAACTGACTTTGGTTTTACACAAGGTGTCTGGGTGACCACTGTTTAACCCCCCCACCCCAGTCTACCCCACAGTACCTTCAGACTTTTCCCCTTCAGTTAGCTAGGTGGTCTAGGGGGAAATCTCCCACTCATCCAATGGTTCTGGGAGCCATGTTAGAAGAAGGGGCTGGGGGACTGAAGTTCAGTATTCATTAAGCACATGTTCCTTTTCAACCCATGGTAGTGCCTGGATTCCCTCATTTCAGGGACCATCCACTTTACCATTTCTAGAGAATAAACCTCCAGATTTCCTTGAAGGAGAGATGGTTTAGTCCCCAAAGTCATGGAATGACGGAAGACATCTACATTCTCAAACAGATTTTCCCAAATACTCATATTTTTTTTAGCCCTTCCTCATTCACTTTCAGAGATAAGTGGTGATTGTCCTATTGTGCAGGTTGCTTGACTTTTTTTTTCTACTTTATACAGAGAGAGATCGGTAAGGGTCACTGGGTCTACGCAGGAGTCTTGTATATACTTACTATTTATCACAAACTGAAGTCTTATAAACTTTCCCAATAATGGTTTCAAAAGCCACAGTTAACATCTGCTCTCAACCTCCTATCTGACCCCTTCCAGCTCTTGCCCTGGGTGGCCAAAGAGTGGGTGGCCCTTAATATTAGTTCCCACTCCAATTCTGGATACAATTCTCAGATATTTAATTTCTTTAATAAGTAATTTATGTATCTGAAATATTTTAATTGCAGTTTTGTTAAGTTTTATCTAGCTTTTATGCTGAGTGAAATAAGTCAGGCAGAGAAGGACAAATACCATATGTTTGCACCTATTGGAGGATTAGGAGGAATTTAATGGAGGAACATGGGGGAGAAGAAGGGAAAAAATAGTGGGGGAGAGGGAGGGAGGCAAACCATGAGAGACTCCTGAATGCTGAGAACAAGCTGAGGGCTGACGGGAGTGGGGGAGAGGGGAAGGGGGGTGATGAGCATGGGGGAGGGCATTTGTTGGGATGAGCACTGGGTGTTATATGTAAACCAACTTGACAATAAACTATTTAAGAAAAAAAAACAAAAATTAAGAAAAAAATAAAATAAAAAGGCTTTTCATACATCAAAAGACACTGTATATAAAATTATGTCACAGGGAGAAAAGATGGTAACACATTTAGTAATATCCAACATATATTGAATCCCTAAAAATTAATAAGTAAATGTCAAATAGCCCATTAAAAGGGACAAAGGTAGAAAAGATAGAAATTATAAATAATAAGATGTGTTCAAATTCACTATCACCTGAAAAGCACAAATTAAAATAAGTGTGCCAATTTTTACCTATAAGATTGTTAAAAAGGAAAACAATTGCAAGTGTCAAATGTTTAACCGGGAACTGATACATCATATACATACAGGAGAGTGAATCCAAAAGAACACTTTTTTAGAATGCCTGTGCCCTTTGATTCAGCTATTTACCCACCCTAAAGACATACTTAGATACATTCATAAAGATGAGTATACAAGGATGTTCACTACTGGTATATAGGGAAGTAGTGATGCAATATATATTGAGTCCATAATATAGAATAGTAGCAGCCATTGGAAGAAGGAGATATAGCTACATCTAGTGAAGCACAAAGCTCTACAAGACATATTGTTCTTTTCTTAAGTTTATCTATTTTCAGATAAATGGAGAGACAAAGTGCATGTATGCAGCCACGTGAATGAGCAAGGGAGGGACAGAGAGAGACGTGGAGAGAAAATGTCAAGCAGGATCGACACTCGGTGGTGGAGTCCAAGGCGGGGCTCACTTCTATCAACTCTGAGATCATGACCTCAGCCGAATTCAAGAGTCAGATGCTTAGCCAACTGAGCCACCAGGTGCCCCAAGACCTACTGTTAAGTAAAAAAAAAGAAAGAAAGAAAGAAAAAAATGTTTGTTCTAGGGGTGCCTGGGTGGCTCAGTCAGTTAAACATCCAACTTTGGCTCAGGTCATGATCTCATGGTTTGTGAGTTTGACTCCCATGTCAGGCCCTGGGCTGATAGCTTAGAGCCTGGAGCCTACTTCAGATTCTGTCTGTAGCTCTCTCTCTGTCTCTGTCTCTCTCTCTCTGCTCCTCCCTCACTCATGCTATGATTCTCTCACGCTCTTAAAAATAAACATTTAAAAGTGTTTATTCTAGGTGAATTCCAGTTAACTCAGTCTTATCATTTTCTAAGAACCATACCTCTTCATTCACCAAAAACAATGTCAACCATTTACTGAGTGCTGACTGTGGCAGGGACTTATCCTTATACTATTCCAACTGATTAGGCATCAATGTCCATATTTCACAAATGTGAAAACAGAGATAGATGGAGAACAAATTATTCTCTAAAGAATACCCAATTAATTGATAGACTGGGATTTAAAACCAGGTTTTTCCATCTCCTAAGCCCATGTACAGTAAACCAACCAATCTCCTGTGAGCATGAATAGACTATAGGGATATGCCAGCTGCCTCCAGGGGAAGGGCATGCAAAGCCATGTTTGTAGGTGTGTGGGTGTGTGTTACTGCTTACGTATAGAGGTGTAGTTGTGGGTAGACAAGATAGATGGTGCTATCATGATACGTAGTTCAGGCAGTGCCACTTTTCACTAATTTGCCTTCTTTTTAATTAAAAAAAAATTTAATTTTTTAGAGAGACAGAGACAGCGTGAGCAGGTGAGGGGCAGAGAGAGAGGGAGATACAGAATCCGAAGACAGGCTCTAGGCTCTGAGTTAGCTGTCGGCACAGAGCCCAATGCGGGGCTCGAACCCACGAACAGTGAGATCATGACCTGAGCCCAAGTCGGACGCTTAACTGACTGAGCCACCCAAGTGCCCCTTGCCTTCTTTCTCTGTACTCATTCAACAGCATCCAATAAATGCCTTATTTCCCTTCTTTCTTACTTTCTATTTTATTCTGTACTTGCTGCTGAAAATGCCTGTTGTGTTCAGGCAGATGAATGTCACAGCATGCACACTGCTTTGTAACACTAGGGACTGTGAACAAGAATTTTACTTTGAAGTAAAAAAGTAGTGGAGACATGGAAGAAGAGGAGGCTGTACAGAGACAGCATAGAAAATAAATGTGTGTGAGTCTGTAAATTTCAAAAGGAAGCCACAATACACATAATATTGCACTTTTGTTGAATAAATTGTTAATAGTAAAGTGCATCTCTATGGCTTTGAAAGATAGAAGCATCATCTTAAAAATGCTCTTCTTTCAAGGGCCTATCATAGTAGGTATAGAATAGTCATTTAACAAATATTTGTTAAGCCGGAAGTTTTATAAATTGGGAAATCTTAAACTCATCTGAACATTGTATATCTCATCACATTTCCAAGTGAGTAGTGTGGTCCTGTTTTAGTCTTTATTTTTAATGAATCATAGAGTTTAATTCTCCAAGGTATCCTGATTTGCTTTCATTCTTCATATGGAATACTCATGACCATCTCTTGATATCAGAATCTGTATTCTATAGTTCTGATGCATTGATCATTATACGCAGCTTAATGACTTGTGCATAGTAGGTCCACAGTATGTACCTTACTAAAGATAAGGGTTTTAGTTTCTTTGGAAAAATAGAATGCATACTTAGTGGCATTAGGACAGAAGACAGAATGCATACACTGGCAGCTGGAGGTGCTAGAGGAATCTGCATTATATGATTTCTCTGCAGGCTCAAAACAAGCTGACTAGAAACATCTAAGAACAAGGTTCTTCACAGAAATGTTTTTGCTCATTGTTCTTGTCTCAACTACCTGTCACCTCCTTTTGGAAGCTGGAATGGCAACTTTAACGAAATAGGATCCCCTTTCTTCATTCTTCTCGCAGTTACTCTCTTCACACCTGCTTATAACTTATTGGGATTTGTATTTAATTGTCCTTTTAGTTGATTTCTGACTCCCTTTCCTTCTAGACTTTAAGCAGCATGAAGTCAGGGACCAAGTATTTTTCACATACCCCCAAAATGAGTAAAGAGACAGTGTTTATTTAATGAATATTTTAAAAGTTTATTTATTTGTTTCATGAAAGAGATAGAGAGACAGAGACAGTATGGGAGGAGGAGAGAGAGAGGGAGAGAGAGAGAATCCCAAGCAGGCTCCATGCTATCAGCTCAGAGCCCAACACAGGACTAAAACTTAAAAACAGTGGATCTTGATGAGCCGGAATTAAGAGTCGGATGCTTAACTGACTGAGCCACCTAGACACCTCTATTTAATGAGTATTGACCTCAGTGAAGTCATTCCCTTTTTCCTTCCTCTTCTTTAACCCAGAAATGAAAACTGTTATTCAGAGCATAGAGTATCCACTCAAATTGTCACTACTTTATTTCCTTGCTTAGTGCAAGCTTCCAGGCTGTACATCCCAGGAATCATGCTTCAGAGAGTTATAGAGTCTCTCTGCAGTTGAAATGCTCTTTCCATGTAAAATCATCCTACTGCTCAGCAGCAGTTGAGAAGCAAGTCACTTGTGCAAACTCTGAAAGACTATTGATAAAAGTAAAAGGATGACATTTGCTTCTGGCAGTTGTACTCAAAGGTATGTGCCTGAAAGTCAGAGAAAGATATCATGAGCCATAGGAAGTATGAGAGATCTCTGAAGAGAATGTTCACAGAGTTAGGGCACTTTTCCACTATGCTTGGTAGAAAGAACAGCTCTAAAACTGAAAGAGTATATGGGGTTTAGGAGATAAGGACAGGAGAGAGATTGCAGCAAACTGACTCGCATTTTCTTATGCATCATGACCTTGAGGCTTATTGGAGCTTCTGTGTGAGTTACAGTCCAGTGGTAAATAGAAGTAAGACCAGGGTTCACTGCAAACACCTGCACTGATATAACCCATCATGTAAACATCAAAAGAGAATCAAACAGAAGGGAATAGATATATCTGATCAAACATATATCTAGTTTGACATGAGACATGTAAAGATAGATAAATAAAATATTTCTAGGAAAGAAATTGCCCTAAATTTTGTTATATTTTAACTGAGATTTCATGGAAAATTCACCCGAGAAATCAACTGATTCCCAATCAGTGTTTTTAATGCAGCCATTTATAGTGCTTCATGCTGCTTCATTGCCCAGGTAATTACTTTTCATCAACCTAAAATTCTCCAGTACTTTCAGCTGGAAAAGTTAGTCTTCATTTCCCCACGCTGAAGTCAGTTGCAAAATGTTATTGACCCAGGTCTGCTGTCATCTTTCACTGGCATGCAAGTGTATGTGTAAGAGAGTCATTACTTACAGTTGTTTTTATGGATACTTAAAAACAGTACTTAGCCATAAGGATGGACAAATGAATATACAGAATCAATGGATGTATAGATAGCAGGATGTGTTCTAACTGGGTAAGTGAATGAGTGTTGTGCACCAAGAATAACTTCATCTATTATATTCATTCATTAATTCAGCAAACATTTACGGTAAACCTTCTTTTTATTCTTAACTTCAAATGGCCAATTTATTAGCCAGGACTTAATTAGAGAAGCAGAGTCCCTTGCAGTTACCTAGATTAAGGAATTGATTATAGGGGGTTGACTACACAATTGTAGTAGCTAGTTAAATAGTAGCAGCTAAATAGTATGTAAATAGTCTTTGTGTGACTGGTGCTTTTGCATATAGCACTGGAGGCTAAAGTCCACAAGGCAGGAAGTTGGGAAGGAGAGATGGATATGAAGCTCTGGGGAGAAAGGACAAGCAGGAACCAGGAGATGACCTAGATCTTATGATGCTGAACTGGACCCCTTAACAATTCATTTCTCACAGCCTCGAAGCCTTCATGTTTGATGATGCTGGTTAATTACAGAAGATGGTGCCCTTCTTCATGGATCTAAACATATATTTGACCAAGGAGCTGGAAAAACTGAAGAAGGTGACCCAGGGGTCGCTGGAGGCTCCATGCCTGGCTCTTAGCCTGCCAACAAGGTAAGTCAGCTGACCTGTGACAGCTCGTGTGAACTTCAACCACACCTGAACCTACACTCACCTTCTGAACATAAAATGGCTTGTAGAAATCTCTCATGTGGTTAGTTCTATCCCAGAACCACACACTAAGAATTCTGATAAATGAAATGACACCTAGAGTAAAGTCTAGTGATAGAAGGATGGGGAGTACTTGGGAACTAACTCTTGGTGAGTGTTGAGTCCCTGACTCCTATTCATCTCAGCCACAATGAATGTTTACATTTTAATATTATGTTAGCCAGTAAATCTTTTTTTTTTTCTGTTTGTTTAAGCCATCTCAATTTGAACTTCTGCTTGAAAACTAAAGAGACCTGATCAATGTATATATTGTTTGATAGGTTGGAGTTTCTAAGTATGGAATGTAACTGGAGGAATCTAATTCAACTATGAAAAACAGGGTTTAATATTTTTACATGCTCAAAACAATAAATTAATGAATGAATGAGAGGTTCAACAATGAGAGACATTATGATGTATATGTGTGGAAAGTACAAGTTGATAATCAGTATTAACTTTTGCCAGGAAAAGTCCATTTGCAAGAAATAGTCTCCAAATGAGTTGGGCTTCACTCTAGTTCCAAAACAGACTTTATGGCATAATTCTATTGTCACTTGTTATCATCACAGCGATTACAGAAATTCCCGACAGTACAAAGACCAAGACAATCCATGTCCAGTTGGTGTATCTGTTTTCCTTTAAATGCTCAGCAAAGTGCTGGCATCATTATGGACCAATAATTATAATAAATTAAGACAAAAAAATTAACTTAATGAAATAATTCAGCACTTAAAGTTGATTCCTCTTGTGCTATCAGTTCTGAGACTCCAAGATTTCTAGAGTGTTAAGAGAAAAAATGAAGTCCCAGAAATTATTGAGTTCTTATATTTATTTCTCTGAATTTAATTTCTCTATTCTTACATGCTAGTGTTTAGTCAGAATTCCTTATGTTCCACAATGAAACAGTCTGGACACATACTCTCTAGCAGTTCTATCCATTTGTGTTTCACTCTAGTAATTCATTAGAGAAAAGAAAGCTCTCTCAATATACTCTCTTGAAAGTTTTAAAGAGAAAAATCATTCTTAGCACACTGTAGAAGATGCTGCGGACCCCCTGATTCCTGGTTGCTGGCCAGGGAACACAGTTAATTACTTTGTAATCTTGTCTTTAGAAATGAGAAAGCAAGCGGCATTAAGTAGGAAGATAAGTGAAGATATTTTAACAGAAAGTGCAAACTAACTGCCTGTGGTTGGAAATGCAGGTGTGCAGTAGCCCAGGGCCAGCATGGCTTTTCTCACAGAGCTGTGTAAATGCTGCCCTGCATGTGAAGAAGTCCAGGAAAATTACAACCATTTTTCATCTACACCACATATGTGGCTCTTCACTATGACTTTCTTGTGTGGTTGTTTAAATTAATGTTCTCTAACGTATCAGTTAGATGAATACATGGTGGTCTATGCAAGTTGAAGCTCATTTCCTTACATAACAAGTAGTCTCTTGGTAAGGGGTCAAGAGCCTTTGTTCAGAAGCAAAACATTTCAGGACCGGCACTCCTGTGATCCTCTTGACATTGTTCTTACTGTCGACACATTAAAGTTGCAAAATGGCTGCTATAAACTTAAAATGTATGCTCATGTCAGGAAAGAAAGGGGATAGCAGAAGCCATACCGAATGCATTCATTTACATTGATTCTAAAAGCAAACATCTTTGCAGAACATCTAGCAGATTTCACTTACATCTCAATGGAAAGATTAGGTCACATGCCTGCACATATGGCACAGGAGGCTGGGGTTCTGTCAGTAAGAAAGAAGGCATAAAAGGATACTGGGCGGGCAACCAATGTCTTTGGCTATATCTGCCGAAATGGTTATGGGTTCTTTGAAAGCAGAAACTCTATACTTCTTTCACATTATCTTTTTGCTTTAAAAAGTTTCTCATATCCTCATTTTCTTTCTCTGACCATAACTGTGAGGGAATTGGCTTTTGACCCCTAATGACTCATTTAAATTAAAAGTGAATCAACATTAGACATAAAGGCATTCACACTTATGATGCCTTAATGTTTCAAATTGATAGTTAGGTTAATATAGACATTGCCCAGTATAAGATTAGTCAAGTAAACTGGGAAAACTGAAAGCAAAGCAAATAAAACAGCAGTAGCAACAACAGAAGTGCCATATCTATGCAAAACTTGGAGAAGACATGCTTTATCGGCATCCATGGAGGGAAAAAAAATCCTATAAAGAAATCTATTTGTATAGATTATTTTGAAAACAATGGTAGAGTATCAAGAAATTTTTAAAGTAGTAAGAAGAGTAGAGTTCTACAAATGTTCTTTTCCTTGACACTGATAAATACAGAAGCACAAGCTTAACTATGTGTGATTAAGACCTAAAAGATGCTACGACCAGAATCAAAATACACTATACAATTTGCAAGTTAGAAGAAGAAATATGGAAGAACAAAAGTTTGAACAATAGTAAACGTGGGGAATAAGCTTAGGAATTCCCTAAGATTGCAATGATGGGTTAACAGCATATAAAAAATTAGAAAGCCATAGGATGAACACACCCAAGTTTGGGTAAACAAGAATGGGTAAAGAAGATTAGGTAAATGAGATTAGGTAAACAGGGGAAAGACCCCCCAGTGAAAGACAGAGATACAGGAATAGAAAAGCCTCAGGATGAAAGCATAAAAAATGAGGTAAACAAGATTAGGTATTCAGGGCAGAAACATCGCCCAACTTAGTACTATAGCAGAAAGCTGCTTTCACAGGAAGGAAGGACCAAAATAGGTAAACAGGTAAACAGCAGGGCTAAGTCACCCGGAGTGGTGCTATTTAGTAAAAGAAAGGTGCCTTGTTGACCCTGAGGTAGCACACTTTGTCTTTCTTGTCCCCTAGGCCAGTTGAGGTAAACAGACGTGGGGCTTCTTGCCTACCTTAAATAAGCTTCCACCTGGCACCAAGATTTTGTTTTGTACTGACCCAAACCCCTAACACTACATATCTTAGAAACTCTCTTTCCCCCACGCCCATGAGTTAACGTTCACAGTTTCATTGCCTCTTTGTGCATGTCCATCATGCTTGTGAGCCTTCAGATCCTAATAAAAATGGAGCAAGGACCCTTACTCATGGCTCCTGTCTCCTCCCGAACATTAGCCTCTCTTGCATTTTAATCCTGGGTCCACTCTCTTGCTAGACAAGAGAGAACTTCAGACCCAGAGTCTATGACAAGTATACAATAAAATAAACTTCTAAAAAAGCAAAGAAACAGAAAGAAAAGTGCAGGGTGGACTTGGACTTCCAATTCCCATTAGTTGTTTGTCAAAAACATCTAATAAACTTGGATACAAGAGAAAAATATATAATTGAACTGCATGAGAGCTGAGAAGCTGAAGAGCCAAAAATTAAGTCCTCCATTAAGAGAAACCTCGGGCTGCACGTAGCCCCAGTCCCAGTCCCAGCAAAAGCCTCAGNTCTCACAGACACTGAATGGCCAAAGCTGTAATTGTAATTGGTGCTTATGTGATGCTGCTACATGTACTGTAACACTCCCACCCCTTACTCCTTAAAAACCCTGTTTGCTATTGTTCTTGGCTTCACCTTGCTGCCACGATACCGGTAGGCGGGTGAGCCCCTGCTCGAGTTTGTAATAAAGACCCTTTTGTACTTGCATAGGTGCCGGCTCCTTGGAGGTCTCTGGGACTCGCAATTCGGGCACAACAAAGCCATCAGTACTTGTGGGTGCAGAAGAGAAAAGTAGACAGAAAGAGGCAACATTCTATAAGCCACTTTTCTCCTGGGTCTTTGTCTAATTCTTTGGGACAACAGGATGGCCAACCAGGTAGGGGGTCACAGCTAAGAGACTAATAGTTGCCCCTTTATAGAGCAGGAGAGGTAATCCCTAGAGGAGCTGGGGCCACTAAGGAAGGCAGGCTATAAGAGACCAAGATTCCAGAGGAAAAAGAGGTGCAGAGAAACTAGCCCAGCACTGGAGGTTCTCCATCATGAGGCATTTGCTGAATTTAAAGCTGTGCAGGGTAGAAATTAAGAGGCAAAACAGAAAGCTACTGAAACGGAAAGCTGAGTGTTTGTCAGTCTCACTATACTTGTTATGCTCGAATCACGAGTCCCCTGAGACTTCCAAGGAGCTGACACTGATGCAAGCACATAAGGGTCTTTATTACCAGCTTGAGCAGGGGCTCACCCGTCTACCGGTGCAGCGGCAGCAGGATGAAGCCCCGAACAATAGCGAGCAGGGTTTTTATGGGGTAAGTGACAGGGGTGTTCCAGTGCACACGTTGTACATATGGCATCATCACATAAGCACCAATCATAACTGTACAGCTCCTATGGTAACAGCTTTGACCATTCAGTATCTGTGAGGTGTCCGTTACTTTTGGCAGGACCCAATCATGACCTTTGAGAATCCTTTGAAAATGACCAATTATGAGATGAGCTCAAAGGGCCCACGTGGGGTTTTAGGCAAGAATCCTCAGTCCCTGACTCAGACCACAGGAATGTTACACATTTCTTTTGATTGGCTGATCCGAGGGTGGTCTGAGGGTGGCTTCAGCTGAAGCTTTTCCTGGAACTGGGACTATGTGCAGCCCCAGGTTTCTCTTAATGGAGGACTTAATTTCAGGCTCACCATACTGAGGAGACAAAATGGAGCTTAGGGCCTGCCAAGAATAGAGGCACTAATAAACATCCTGGTCTCTCAGTTGGGATCCTTGGAAAGCTACATCCTAGCAGCATGTATGAGCCACTTATGATTTCTAAAGTTTGTAGATTTCCTATATATATTTTTGTTAATAGTTCACAAATAATCTACCAAAAAATATACATATTATCAAAATATGAAAACAGATTGAATCCTTTTAATGCAGGCCAAACTGAAATTGGTTTAAAATAATTCAACTCTATAAGTTTTGAAAAATCACACCCAAATCAAAATAACAAAAAGGATAATAATAAAGAAACAGGAAAATAGTGGGGGAATGCCAACCAGTAGGCATTTCCTATATACAACAAATATCATAATCTTAATATCAAAAGTAACATCACGCAGAAAACAGTACCTCTGAAAAAGGAAATTATTTAATATATGGGAAAATTTACAATGAAGATACAGTTGTTGTGGACCTGTGATCTGAATTCATTAGCCGAAGTATGTAAGAAAAGACTTAGACATATAACTAGCAAGATGAAAACGATTAGGAGGAGGAGACTGACAGATATTACTATATTTGTTTACAGCTCAATTAAAATAAAATGATGGCTACCGTATTAGAATAATATCATTAGTATATTACTCCCAATAGATTATATTGAAATGTGTCCCTAGCATTCCCTAACATTGTTCCAATACATTTATTTATAAACAAAAGATCACAATTATAATCATAAATTCTCTATTCACAATGTAATAAAACCAGAAATGTATTACAAAATGATAAAGAAAACTAATCTAATCACTTAGAAATAAAAACAAAAACCTCTGCTAAATAATCTTTGGATCCAAAGATTAATCAAAGCTTCTATGACAAGTTATTAAAATTAACTACAGTAAGATTTTATGTAGCATGGTAATCTCATGGTAGCTCTTTAGTCATTTATAGGCGTGGTTGAGACTTTAAAAGACCAAAATTCATTTACTTAATTATATTTTTCATTAAGTAAAAAATAATGAAACTAAATGAAATAAATATTCCGCTCCAGAAACTAGAAAAGTTGCAGCAAACAAACCTAATAAATTATAAGTATTAAATCAGAACACAGAAAAAGTTTAATTCATATGAGAAGTTTTAAAATTAAAAGCCACTAAAAATATGCAAACATATCGGGTCTATAAATGAAATATGAGAAAAAGAAAATATAAATATGTAACATGAGGACCAAAATGCATCAAAAGCATAGTTATCTAGAAGACAACCTGATAATGCTGCTTTTTCTCAGAATGTAGAATTAAGAGCTCATCTTTTCTTCTTTCAAGCTTATCAAACTGTGCTACATAGTGGACTTTTTTTTTCCCCTTACTGGGAGATCACTCCCTTCTTATTTACAGGGCTGCTCCAGGCTTTTCTCTATTGTTATTTTAATAATTTCATCAAGACAATTTCTGGTTTTGTTCTGTTTGTTCTCATCATCACTGCAAGGCTTTTTATGCCTTCTTTTTGTTACTTTCCAAAGGAAGATGAAACATAATGGGAATGACAATGTGAAGTCACCTTTATTGCTATTTTATTATTAGGCCTACCTTATTATTAGGGCTACTTTATTATTAGTCAAATACATGCCTTGTACAATACAGGACTCTCTAAGACATGCCTGGAGTACTGGCTTAATCTCAAGGTCTGGCCAGGCTTTTGCCCAAAGGTCCCTATCTGACCACCATGTTCTGGAGACTAAAAATACCAAAATCTCATATGAGAAGGATAAAAGTAAACTACAAGTGAGCCATTTATCCAAGTCTTGAGCAGAAGCACTTAAAGAGGATCCTTTAAACACAGACTGACTTTGCCTATTAGTAAACAGAACTTCACCAGCCTCCTGAAGTCTCAACAATCTGATAAGCAACTCTAAGTGGGGAGGGAGGATGGCGAGAGAGGAAGAGAGGAAGAATGCTGCACAATGAGCTTCCCCCAGGTGAGCATGGCCACAGGCAGAAAGCGTTACAAATAGGCTAAGTAATAAATGCACATCTTACCTCAGTGCCAAGGGACTCCAAGAGCAGGAATGAAACACAGGTCCTAGCATGGTTAAAGATGTGGCTGTGGATTTATATGTGCTCCTCCTGATGATTTATAGCTGTGCATAATCAACCTGTTTTGGCTAACATATGTAAATAGTTCCTAATGATTGCTTAAGTAACAATGACTCTGCCATGAGAGCACTTTATAAAAGCATATTTCCTCCGAATACAGAGTGCCTTGAGAACAATATTTTTCTAAGCCTCGATACAGAGTAGTGAGTTGAGCCCACTGTATTTTTATATATAATTGTGAAAAACAATTAGTTCTTTTCAGCAAATGAAAAGGCATCCACAAAGGAAATTCTTTAGAAAACAGTTCATCAACCAAAGCCTAAGGGAACTGAAGGGAAAACAACTGTTGTAGAGGATTTAGAAATATTTTTTTTTCCCCGTCTCCAATTAGAAAAACAATATATTTAACCCTTGGTCTTAACTGTTGGGAGAGATGATTGGTTTTCTTGTCAATTCTATCCCCCAAACATTTTCTGGGACACTGAGTACTGAAATTATGAAGATGAATGAAAACCCTGAAGTTTGTCAGAGACAGATCTATAAGCATGTGTAATTCATCTTGTGGTTTCTTCTACTGAGATTTTATTGCAGGGATTTAAAAATATCAGTGAGAATTCTGGCATGTGGAGTCATCAACCAGAAATAACTTTGCATCAAATCCCAAAATGGTCCTTCTGATTGGCAGGCATGCACAGGCTGAGAAGTAGCATTTCCTTTCTCTTAGACTTGCTCTGCCCTTTATAGAAAGAAGGCAGCAGTTCTTGCTAAAAATCTTGAAAGTAATAGATCTTAATGTGGCTTCCATTCCATATCAGTGGCAGATTCTTGCACTATAGATAACAGGTAAGTTATAAACAACTCCCTGGCTGTCTACAGTAGCTAAACTGAAAATATAAAATTTTGGGACTAAATGGAACTTTGGGAACTATCCCAGTTATGCTTAATTCTCTCATTTGGAAAAAAAATAGACTTCTTGACTCAAATTATCTGTCTGTAGAAGCAATATTTTTATCACCTTCAATTTGATTATTTTACTAACTAAATATATCACGATGTTTTGCTTGAATATGCTAAAAAATAAAAATCTTTCATCAATTTCTGGAGCATAGCAAAGTACCAGAAAACACAGAAAAATATATTGTCTCGATTGTCAAAAGGAGAGAGGAGATGTACTGTGGAAATATGTGACTGGTCAGCCTTGCTGTTAGCTTCAAAGATAGAAAGAGCATGATGGCAGTGAACTTTGGTTACTAAATGGGGGGAAAACATCAGGTCGCACTAAATTTGTATTCTCATTATCCAGATAACAGCTGTTAAAATAGATCTTGGTTTTAGAAAGGCATTGAAAAAATTTCTATTTCCATTATATTTTCTTTAATAGTACGACAAAATGTTAGACAGAGCATGTATCGGATTGTGAACTGATTTTATAACTGTTTAAACAAGATGGTTCACTTACTAGCTTCTTGTCAGGCTAGATATACCTTCCAGTGGTCCAGCTCAGGATTCTTCCCTTGGTTCTATTTGGTTCAATACTGCCAACCCATGAACTGACCCCCCAAAAAGGAAGAATATATGTGTGTTACATGGAACCCTTGATAAAGTTGGAAAGGAGCACTTAGTATTGTCATTGGCAAAATCAGAGTTCAAAATTATCTTGAAAATCTGTAATGTTCTAAGCCAATATATGAAATCTGATACTTATAAATGCATAAATTTCCATATTAAGGATCAAAAATCTATTTGCATCAGCATAGAATGAAAGAGACCATAGGTTTCTGAGAATTTTATTTTTAAATTAGGTTTGATATGGGCCTGTGATCTCATGTAGCTAATATATTCTAACACTGAATTTGCATGAATTTATAGATAAGAGTTTACAGAGTCATAAGAAGTCTGAAGGTTAACCCTACATTGGGAGTTCTTCAGTTCAGAAATCATATTTTTAGAGGATAGTTGGTCAATTAAAAGAGGATGGAACAGAGACAGAAAAAAGATTACGGGAAAGCTAATGATGTCTGAGACCAGGGACTTATCTGAACACAATGTAGCTGAAAGAACCAGTCACTCACCAAAAACTCTTTCACACATTAAGTAACGATTACACTGTATAAGAACATGGAAATATAGAGCCTTCCTTCCATCCTCAAAGAACTCATAGTTGCATGAGGAAGAAAGATAAATATTTCTAACATTGTGCATTGGACGAGAACAGTTTACCGAGAATTTCAGTAGCACATAGGAATGATTCTTCATGGGGATGGCAGCAAAGCAGGGTGTCAGAAAAGTTTAAAATTGAGACTATTTTGTTTGGGAAAAGAAAGTCAAGGAAAAGAACTATTTAATTTAATCTAATAGTGCTTGAGGCATCCTACCATTATGTTATATTCATTTTACTTCTGTATCTTTGCTCATACTGTTGCCCTTCTGTAACATCCTGCCTCTCCTAAATTCTACCAACCCTTCAAGACTTTGTTGCAAACCAGTATCTCCCCTCATGACATCCACAGGATGATGTCAGGTGACCCTGACAACAGGAATTTCCATTACACTTATTATGCCATTTGTACCATTATCATTTGCTGCTATCATAACCAATTTACCTGATCCTGTATTCAATGTGCTTTAGAGCAGAAGGGAAACATCTTTCCAGCCCCTAATTGTGCTCTGTACCAGCTTGACACAGACAGGCTTAATAAATACCTGTAGTTAGCCAATTATCCCACTTTCTTTAATAAAAAAAACAATTCTGGGCCTCTGACTACTGAGCTGACTTCCCAAGCTCCTTCCTTAGTGTATTATTTCCCCACCTAAGAAAGCAGAATTCCTCCCTCCCACATTAACCCTATGGGGGTGGGGTGGAAAATGGATTGCACATCTCTGATAGAGCCAGCCTGATGACGTTGTCAGCTTAGATTTATCTGTCCCCAAATGTGGCCCTAGATCCAGACCAACTTCTGTCCTACTTGCAGTGATTTTGTTCATAAAGTTTCAAGCCACAAGGAAAACTGAAATCTTTGTGTCCTATATCCTGAAACTTGTGAAGGTATCTTGCTTTTATCTTTCTGATTTCTTTTCCATCTATTATAAAGCTGCTAAAAGCCTCAGGCATGGGCAGTGTTTCTTCGGGCTCAGTTGCATACATCCCAGTGGCTTCTTCCTTTCTGACAACCAGTCTTTTCTACCAAACATGCCTTCATCTTGTTACAAAATAGGGCTCATGAATTTGGCCATGCCCACGGAACAATCAGCATGCTGGTGATTGCTTTGAAAGCAGTATTATACTAATACGGGATCTCATTAGAGCCCCTTTCCAGGGATCTGGGGGTTTCTTCTAAATCCAAATGGAGATTGTGGTGTTCATTATGTGTTCAGAATTGCTGCTTCTCTGTACCATCAAATGGCCTGAAGAGAGAAAATCTTTTGACCTTTGTAATTGCTACAATATTACGTAGGGTTCTTCCTCCGTTTGAAAAGAGTAATAAATATTACAGAGCCATACTTCTTTTTCCTCCTAAATGCAAATAAAATAGAGGAAAAAAATTTTCTTCTGAGGACATTTCAGTGGCACCATACCATCCAGTTCCTGGGAGGGTAATTCGTGGGGGGATTGTGCCACAGTTGGCAAAACTCAGGGTCCATTTTGGATAATTTCCAAAGACTGGCTCGGGGACTCAGGTTGCAGAATTAGCTCATCCAGGGCTTCAGCTCCTGGTTTCAGACTCATTAAGACTGTCTTGTCAGGGTAGGTATGTGATCAGTTTCTGGACTGCAAACTAAGCCCAATAAACTGCTGAACTCGGCTTAAAAAGTTAATTACCAAATCTGGTGCACATGGTGCAGAAAAAGGACAGAAACTACAAATTAATGTGCAGACCAGCAATTTTTATAAAGAAAATTACTTTCAAAAATATAAATATTCCACAGCCATTGCTTGGGCCTGAGCATAATCTCAATTCACCTCCAAGTTCTTGTTTCTTTTTCACCTGCCAGCCTGTTTCCTTTTTCTGTTCTCATACAGGTTTGTGTGGGGATGCACCCTGAAACTTGTCAAGGTATCTTGACAGATCAAGCACAATGCACAAGGCATGAGCAGCTTCTTCAGACCCATTAAAAACGTCCACATTCAAGCTAAATACGATGTGGGTTTTTAGTAGAAATATAGATAGGGTGCCAGTTCATAAGTTTTCCTGAAGGGCCACCATTTTTATGAAGGAAATTCCTTGGTGTGTTTGAGAATTTCTCTTCTCAAACTGGTAACATAAAAAGTAACTGCTGTAGTGTCCACAGCAGGCCAAGTCATGCACCTGTGCGCAGCACTTTAGGAACTGTAACTGGGAGTCATGGTACCATTGGAATAGACAGCCTGCACTGGGGGAAGTTCAGGAGGGTGGCTGAACCATCCACCTGCCCCCATTCTCTCTCACCATGACCAGGTTTGGTGGAGGATAGGGAGGAAGTGGACCCCCATCTTCTCTTTGTTTCCATCCATTTCATCCTCTTGGTTTGAACATAAATATGGTTCTTTGAAGCAGATATGTGTGAACGATCCATGCTTTCCTGGATCAGGTCTAACTATACCTAAGAAAGCAGAGTTGAGCCAAAGGTGCTACAGAGTATAAATAATGAAGTGGAGACCTATGTTTCCATTCTTGATTCTTACGGTGCCTGGCACAGTGCTTGGCATCAAAAATTAAGACTAGCAGTTAGTCTTTGTTGGAATGAAGGAAAAGTGAAGAGGAAACAGGATCCATTCACTTCAAGTTCACAGTGTGTTTAAAAAGAGACGCAAGGACCCCCATGTAAATGTGGTAATGCTTTCACAGAAGTCATGCAAAATGCTTCAGGATCACTGAAGATGGAGTGCATGCATGACACAGGAGCATTTCAACAAAGGCTGAAGCAATAGTTAGTGCAGCTTTACACTTTGATCTGTTGTTTTACACAGATCATTTTCCAGAAAGCTATGCTGTTTCTTATTTCTCCAGCCTGAAGATATAAAGAAATAACATTTTCAGTATGCCTATTAAGAGGTGCCATGCTAGATGTTCCAATTCACTGTGTAAACCTTTAAACAGTTCTGTCCCATTAATATACTATACCTAAGTATAAGTATACCTATGGTAGGGTCCCCTCCCTAAGTAGAGAAAGGGGGAAAAAAACCCTCAAGACAACATGGCTACACACACACACACACACACACACACACACACACATGTGACAACATTCCTCATGACCTCATAACATGAGACCACTTAATCAGACTACTTGTTTCTGTGTTACCATATATGGGAGACAAAGATATATAAAACAAAAAAAGAAAACAAAACAAAAAAACCAAACAAACCCAAACTACATCACGTGGCATTCAGGGCTCAGTTCTTCAGGTACGAACCCAACTGAGCAGTGTCGGCACAAATAAAGTTGCTTTCTGAGAAGAAAAGCCGCAGTGTCATGACGCTCTATGAGAGAATCCTACTACATACCAATTTAAAAGATGTATAAATTGAGGCTCATGAAATTTAGGTCACTCCTCAAATGCGTAGTAATTGTAACTAGCAGAACTAAGTCTTCAAATCTAATTCTGTCTTAAACACTATGTCCATGATCCATCCACACCACCATGCTATTCAACCAGAGGACAGGATAAAGAAAATCTGTCTTCTCTGCTAAGATGAAAAAGTGTGTATGTTTAATCTCCCTCCTCCTGAGTATTCAAGTGCTATATTCATATATAGGGTGCTTTTTTATTAATACCTTATAATGACTTTTATTTGCTGTATTAAAAGCTAGGGAAAAAAGGAAAGCCTAGAAAATCCACATAGCCAGTCAACACCACCTCCTCCTGTGTCCTCCAATTTATTCTGCAAAAACTTTGCAGTTGGCTAATGGTTACAACATCAACAAAATAACTTCTTTCACTTTCCTCATTAAACTAAAGAAAAAAACAACAACTGATGCACTGCTTCCTTGTTGACTGGTGGCTCATTACAGAGGCTAATAAGAGAAAATACATTCTCATATACTGATCATTGGAGCTCGGAGAATTTGAGGAGAGCCACCTGCTGAGTAAGTATCCATTTTCGCTTCTGACTTTGTATGTATTAGTCTGGTCAATTTCCCGGAGCTGGCCTGATTAGGAAAGTTTTATTTAAACAAATGGAGAAGGGACCTGAAGTTAGTGGAGAAAAACAGAAACTGTGCCTGACCATTCAGCCAGTTTTTACCCTTGGCCAGATGTGCCAGCCACTTGGTGGACTTCTGTGGCAGAGATTACAGTGCATTCATCAAAGCCTCAGGCTTTTTCTGCTTGTATACAGTTAGCCCACACTTCTCAGCCTCCCCTGCAAGCAGCTGCCATCTTCCATTTTCCACCCAACTGTGGAAAATGAGGTCTGCTACTCTCAGAGCCCAGAAATGAAACACCTCCACATGCAGTTTCTCTCCCACCTCTCATCTGCCTCCTAAACTCCTTGGTTCCTGGTGACTTATAAACCATGCATCAAATCTAGTAGACCTTCTTTGAACTAGGTTCCTGACATGGATATTGACATGGACATCACTGCTTCACATTGCCAGCCACTGATGAGACTTTAAATGAGCAAAAATTTAGTTTATATGTGTTAAGCTCCTCAAATTTTAAGTATCTGTTACCATGTTATGGACTAAAATATTTGTGTCCCCCCAAAATTCATATGTTGAAAGTCTAACCTCCCCCTTCTCCCACATAAGATGTGGTAATAAAAGGAAGGGCCATTGGGAGGTAATTAGGATTAGGTAAGGTCAGGATAGTAGACCCTCATGAATGGCATTAGTACCCTTCTCTGAGTCACAACAGAATGTGCTTCCCCTCTCTGTTCTCTTCCATGTAAGACTATAAGCAGTCAGAAGTCTACAACCAGAAGACTCTCACCAGAACATGACCATGCAGGCACCCTGATCTCATACTTATAGCCTGCAGAAATGGGAAAAATAAATTTTTTCTGCTTATAAGCTACCCAGTCTATGATATTTTTGTTCTAGTGGCCCAGCTGACTAAGACCACAGATAGTGCTGATTTAACTAACATATATTATCCCTTAATAGATTTAGCTGTATATGGGATATATGGAGGTTTTTTTTTCTTTTTAGAAAAAGACTTAAAAAAATCACATACTACATTTTAACACACTGAAATCCAGAAATGAATATATCAATCTGCATATCTATTTAACTATAGTTAGTTATATAGTTATAGTTTTCTATATAGTTATAGATTTCAATATAGCCATGGAATACAGTATAGATGTAGATATAAATTCAGGTGTAGATATAAATATAGACATGTTCCATTACAAAGATAATGTGACATCTGTAAACAAATCTGGCAAAAATCTCATTGCATAATAAGTTTCAGTGAACATTCTGTGAACTTGAACAAACTGAAAACTTAATCTAATTGAATACAGTTGGCTAGAAAATTTACTTGTGTATCTTTTAATATCACATCAGTAAGAACTTTGAGACACAATCTAATTTATAAACAGAGGAACACACAAAAAAAGAGACTAAGTAAGATAAATAGGGGAAGAGAAAGAAGGTCACTTTATAGTTATATTTGTAAAATTTTTCATGAAAGGTTAATCTTGAAAATCTAAGTACAAAAGTCTTAGGTTCAAGTAGGATGAATCAAGAAGAAAAATTCAGAATTTGATAAGAAGTGGCATAGTAGATTCTAAGCCTTGTAGAAAATAAGCCCCTCAAGAACCAGAATATGTTCAATTTGATAAAACTTAAAACAGTGACCACATTCATGAAAAGAAAACAAGTTGCTAAACCAAACCAAATTTAAAAAAATAACCAATTAGAGGTGCTGGGGTGGCCCAGTCAGTTAAGTGTCTGACTTTGGCTCAGGTCATGATCTCATGGTTTGTGAGTTCAAGCCCTGCGTTGGGCTCTGTGCTGACAGCTTAGAGCCTGGAGTCTGCTTCTGATTCTGTGTCTCCCTTTCTCTCTGCTTCACCCCTGCTTACACTGTGTCTCTCTCTGTCTCTCAAAAATGAATAAACATTAAAAAAGTTTTTTAATGAGCCAAAAAGATGTCTTGAACAATGAAGTCATGGTCAGAACTCTAAGGGAAAAGACAAATTTAAATTAAGAGGCTCAGGGCACCTCAGCTGGGCATCCAACTCTTGGTTTAGGCTCAGGTCATGAATCCAGGGTCATGGGATCAAGGCCTGCATCCTGCTCTGCACCGAGCATGGAGCCTGCCTGGGATTCTCTCTATCTCTTCTTCTGTCCCTCCCCCTCTCATGCTCCTGCTCTTGCTTTCTTTCCCTCTCTCTCTCTCTTAAAAAAAACTGAGGCTTAATTCTCTGATGAAAATAACAGCATGGACTTCCCTCCTCCCTTTTAGAGCATTTTCTCTGGGAAACTTGGAATTCCGAGTTCTTTTTCTTTCTTTCTTTCTTTTTTTTTTTCTTAAATAGTTTATTGTCAAGTTGGTTTCCATATAACACCCAGTGCTCATCCCAACAAGTGCTGAGTTCTTTTTCTGACTCTTTGGAATGTATCAAAATATTTTTTAAAGGCTAAATAAGGCTCTTGCCAGCTTTACAACCCAAGAATGTCTTTATCAAAGACCTAAGGGTCAACTCTTTGAAATGTAATCCATAGAGAAAGTAGCCCTATCTTCCAGTGTCTGTGGGAGGATAGGAGCTTAACCTAGGAAGGCCAAAGCTCACCAGATTGTGAAGCTACTTCCCATCACAAAAATATGAGAAGTTTCTTTTTCCTTTGGATAAAGCCAATTAGCTAACACAGATGGTCACCCCAGTGAATTTAGGATGATTTACGTGTGCCAAGTGAGGCTGCCAGTCCTCCAACTTCAGGGCCAGTGATTTTTTACCCTGAGAAGCTGTGTGTAAGGGGTTGTATCTGCTAGGAAATAGAAAAGGGAGGGATTTCCTTCTGTCTCTGCAAACTCTTAGTATATTGCCTGTGATGCACACCTCATTCTACTTCAGTGCTTATTTAAAAATAAAACTGTTTTCTTTCTCTTCTGTTTTTATGGAGAAGTATTCTCAGGTAATAAGAAGTTTTGCTTTTAATTAAATTTTCCCAACATATCTAAGCAATGCATTATACAATGAGAATAATGAGCCAAGAAGTCCTCCCAGAAGGCAGCATATTAAACATACAGATGACAAAAAAATTAAGTGACATAGAGGATAGATCCAGAATTCCTATAATATATTTAAGAGGATTGCCAGAAGAAAACTAATATAACTGAGGTGAGATATCATCAAGCAAATAGAAAACAAAACAAAACAAAACAAAAAATAACCTTTTCACTATTGTAGGGAAGATATTAGTCTTCAAATTGAAAACAAACAAAACAAAATGTGTTTCAATAATGATAAATAGAAAAAAATAAATAAAAGACCACACTCCAACATTTCTGAGTGAAATTTTAGAACTTCAATAAAATGATAAAGCCCAAAATGTGTCAGAGGAGAAAAAAGTAGTGCATCTGAGTAAAAAGGATAAAATAAATCATTAGCATTATAAATGCTGGAAGATGATTGAGTCATCTCTGCAAAGATGTAAGATAAAATGATCTCAAACCTGAAATTTTATATCTAAGCAAATAGCACTTGGAAAAGAACCAACCCCGGAAATTTTCACATGAGCATAAATAGCTTTTACTTACACACAGTCTCTAAAAAACTTACTTGGATATATACTCCATGAAAATTAAAATAAATTCAAGAATGAGAATGTATGGGATAAAAGAACAAAGGCACTAGTAAACAAAAAAGCTTACTGATATATAATATAAAAAAATAAATCTCAAAATAAAATATCAAATGATCTTGATATACAAAGTGATCAAGGAAGGAAAAGAAAGGTGAATATAAGCACTATAAGCTTCTTCTCTAACCTAGGGGAAGATATAACTAAAAATTAACCCCAGATATTAATAAGAAATGGAAGATTTAAAATGTATGTTAAAACTTTTATAATAATCACTAGAGGGATAATTAGCATGTACAACTGTTATGCTGCCAGTGGGAAAGGACAAAACAATAAAAAAGTGCATCTAAAAAGATTGAAAGGAAGAAAAAAGAAATGAACAGAAATAAAACAAAATGAAGTAAACAAAAAACTGGATGGTAAACATGAGTTGTATTTATTGTAGGTATAAATAAATTAAATTCACTATTAAACAGAGACCTTCAAATCAAGTAACTAAACAGTATACTCTAATTACAAGAATGATACTTAAAATGATGTAGCAGTGAGCATGTGGAAATAAACAAAAGCAAATGAAAAAGAGAAAGATATCAGGAAAGGATAAAGACTAAGAAAAATGTACAGAGATATTACTATAAAAGATAAAATTCAAGTGAAAGGTAATGAGCAAAACAAATTATTTTAATTAATTCAAGAAGGATAAAACTGAATAAACAAATATTTATTTAAAATGTTGTAAAATTTCAATAATATGTCTCCAAAATTTACTAAGCATCCCTTTCCTGCTGTGTTCCAACAAAGTTTTAGGGAACGGTTTCTTCCTACGTAATACAAATTGTCCCAGATCCTCACCCAATCATCCAGTTAATTACTGCATAATATATTGATGGAAAGACTCCCAACTTAACTTAAAGGATCAGCAAAACTATGATATAACAACAAAATGAAAGTAGCACCAAATGCTAAAACTATAATACCACTTAAAAATAGACAGAAAATGTTAAATAAAATAATAGTGGATAGAGTTTAGGGTAAAACAAAAGTAAAAAATACTAAAACATGAAAAATAATACCTTGAGATCAAATAGACTCAACATTGGCCAATATTAGGATAACAACAACAACAAAAACAAAAGCTGGAGAAGTAGTGCAGAAGACAGGCTGAAAAATAAGAGAAAGAATGGATAAAAAGGTACAAGCCTAGAAAGTTTATAGGAAAAAATGAAATCCAGGGCCCAAGTGAAGATTTGCCCTCCAGAAGGGGAGACAGAGCTCATCCCCTGAGGATGAAGGAAAGAAGTAGCCATGGGGAGAATACATGTAAGTTAAAACACAAAGCAGAAAAGCTGAAAATTGAGACTAATAATGCCAAAGCTCCCACTTTCCCTTCAATAGTAAAAAGAGATTTCATATTGCAAGCTTGGGGCTTATGGTTTGGGTATGGGGGTCTCAAGAAGAGCGATGAACATTGAAGGTTGTCAGGGGAAGTGGAAAAGGATGCTAATTGATGCGAGGTACAAGGATGGTCAGGATTACTGAGGTTACAGGTGAAATTGGAGGAATTTATTAACCTGCTATTTTTAAAACTACCTATAATTGGGGCAACTAGGTGACTCTATTAAGCATCCGCTTTTGATTTTGGCTCAGGTCATGATCTTATGGGATCTTGTGCGATAGAGACCCATGTCAGACTCTGCACGGACTGTGTGAAGACTGCTTGGGATTCTCCTTCTTTACCTCTCTGTCTGCCCCTCCCCAACTCGTGCTCTCTTTGCCTCTCTCTCTCTCTCTCTCTCCCTCTCTCCTTCTCTCAAAAATAAACATTTAAGACTACTTGTAATTCATGCAATGAAAATTATTGTGAAATAGAAGTAAAAGAAAATTTTTCCTTTGGTTTCCTTTCATTTAGGAAAAATATTTTAACGTGCCTTTAAAATGAACTACAGCTGAGACAAAGAAGAAAGAAAATGCTCTAAATAAACTGGCTCCAAAGTAGGAAGCTATGGACTTTGGTTAGTCCAGAACAGAAGACCTGGAATTTGGCAGAGACCAAGAAAGGAGCTGCAGTCTAAGGAAGAGGCATGTTCAACACCATCTTTGCTTCTCGTGTCAAAGAAATTACAGTAGAAGTCCTGTGAAGAGGAGTAGATGATAAAATCTATGGCTCTCATAGCCAATAGCTATTTTTAAGATTTCCTTTTCTGATTCTAGTTTCACTGTTTTATCTTCACTCCTTAGAAATGAAATGTAACAACCTTTATCAATAATGCCTTGAAAGTAAACTGTCATACTTCTCTCCAAGTGCTGACGCAAGGTGGGCTACAAAAGTCGAGAAACCACCAGAGGCGGTTTTCTTTTAGAAGCAAAGGTAGAGCACGGAGCAAGAGGGAATGGTGACAGGAAGCACTGCGCACGTGATAGCTCCCCATCAAGGATGCACAGAGAACCTAAAGGAGGGATATATAAATGTATAATAATATAATAATTGTCTGGTCATGCAGAATGGGGGACTTAGAGAATACTTCAAATGGACTTAGAGAAAAGGGTAATGCCAGAAGGTTGGAAACCCTGAAAGCTTTTATGCTGTCTCTGTTAGGAATGATATCAAAACAAGGCATGACCTACGTTCAAAGAACATGTGTATTCTGTGGCTGATCATTCACGGGATCATGCAGATGTGATGTTAGGAAGGGAACAGTGGTTAATGAAGTCTCAATTGAAAGCATGCTTGAGGACACTCAGTTGTTTGTGTGACCCCTACACCTAAGAGCAGGGAAGGAGTGCTTCACCTCGACCTACAGAAACCCTTTCTTAGATTCATAATAGATTTTGCCTTATCAGAGAAAAATAATTTAATTATTCTCCCACATGATTATTTCCTTGAATACTATGTCTGTGAACCCAATATAGCAATTATAATATGAACGCATGGACGCCTCCATACATTTTCTTTAGAATAATTCCCGGGTCTCTGGAAAGTCCCAGGATCTGCAATAGAAAATATTCTGTCCTCTCATTTCCAAAAGCATCAATGTAAGGAAGAGAAAGGATTCTAGATAATTTTTTTTCTAAAGCCCCTTCACCCCTGCAAGTCGGCTGGGGTCTACTTGGGTCAACAATTCAAGCGGCAGGGCCCTTAGAGCATTATCTTTACTTTGATCCTACCAATGCCATGGGGATTGACTTTTAAAGTATGCCTATTCTTCAAAAGGCTTGATCTCTAGCATAAGAATGTGAGTTAAGTAGGGATTTTTATAGGAATTTTTTGGCTTTAGGAAATACAACATAAGAGACCCCCTGTCTCCTATAGTCTCCTGTAAATCTCCATCTCTAATTGTTTCTCCCCTTCAAAGCAAACTCCCATACGCTTCACAATGTATTAGTAAAGTCTCCAACAGGCATGTGTCTAATTACCCTCCACCTTCCAGCACAGTTGAGAGAGAAATGATTAGTCATATTTATTGTCAGATTGTCTCTGAGATGACAGTTTATATCAATCACTATGTGTCAAAATTGAAGGGTATGCCAAGATGTAAATGCAATTCCACACTTCCCAAAGGTGGATGAAATTCCTGCTCCACATGTGACTCCAAAGTGTTTGTTGCTTAGAGAGAGGGATCTGGCCTCTTCAGATAGCCAGGCTTTCTCACATATTACACCAGCTTATACAGCACTACTGTATTTGCCCAAAGCTGTTTGCCGTGATTGTTCAGAGTCCTGTTCACTTATTCTCTACCTGTCTTGTCTCCTATCCAGTCTCTGCCAACGTGGAGCACCTGGTTCCACTCCTCAATTTTGATATAGCCCGTGGCCTTCTGGAATTTTAGTCTACTTAGCATTTGAGGAATAACTTTCCCTATCAAACTCCAGCTTGAACTTGGCCCAGCCTCTTCTTCCTACCCCACTTTAACTGTGACATAGTCAGAAATCAAACTCTCGCTCTAGCAGTTTTGTGTACAACCTTGGCCATATCCCCAAACTACCCTGTGATGGAATGTGGGGTCATTCTTAAATATGCAAAAACAAAACAAGACAAAACAACCTGCTAAAAAGGAAATTAGGGAGTTAGGCTCTTCCTACTGTTCAATTATATTTCCAATATCTTTGTCAGGACATCAATCACTGTGACTTATTCTCAGATGACATAGGAGAATTATAGTCACATCCTCTACTTAGAATGACATCCTCTATATTCTGGTGTGTCCACTGTAGTCATATAAAGAAAATAAATCGCTCCACATGATTGAGTGTTCCCTCCAACCTGGATTTCATCTTTCCCGTATTATTTGGCAATCCCCTAATTCTGCCCTTCAATACATATCATCAAAACAGAAAGGATGTGGGGCGCCTGGGTGGCTTAGTCGGTTAAGCGTCCGACTTTCTCTTGGGTCATGATCTCGCGGTTCGTGGGTTCGAGCCCCGCGTCGGGCTCTGTGCTGACTGCCAGCTCAGAGCGTGGAGCCTGTTTCAGTCTGTGACTCCCTCTCTCTCTGACCCTCCCCTACTCACGCTGTCTCTCTCTCTCTACTAGAAATAAATAAAACGTTAAAAAAAAAATTAAAAAAAAAACAGAAAGGATGTTTGCTAAAAATAGAATGATCTACCAAGATAGGCTAGAGAGAAAGGAGAGATACCATTTGCACTCGAACTCTTCTGACTTTTCGGAAAATGGGGGAGAGGACATGAAACACACTATGTTTGCCAGCATTTGCTCCACTAATCTCTCCCTCACTCATGTTCAGAATTCACAAGTGTTCTTGTTTACTCTGTCTATTAGAATCACAGCTATCCCAGACAGTAATACTATTTTGAGTAAGAAAAGCATCATAAAGGAGATCTATTATGATTAAGGAGCTACTTTCAATCTTTCTGAAACAACATAGGGACCTCTAGATTATATTCTGGATGGTAACACTGGCATATAAAGTATGCAATTTGACCAAAGAATCAGTGGTTGAAGTTCAGCAAGCTTCAGGTTAAATTTTAGTGTGTTCAGGCTGCTATCATAGAATACCACAGACTGGGTGGCCAATAAGCAATAGACATTTATTTCTTACAGTTCTGGAGGCTCAAAAGCCCTAAGATCAACGTGCCTGCAGATTGAATGTCTAGTGAAGGCTAGCTTCCTTGTACACAGGTTCACAGATTTCCTCCTTCTAGCTCTCAGGAAAGAACAGGCAAAGAACCACTTTGAAATATCTTTGATAAGGGAACTAATCCTGGTCATAAAGGCAGAGCCTCATGACCTAGTATCTCTCAAAGGCCCAGTCTCCAAACATTATCACAGCATCACAGCAGGGATTAGATTTCAATATATGAATTTCAGGGTGAGGGGAACTGGGAAAATACAAATGTTCATTCTATTGCAACCTAGGACCTGTCCTTGAAGCCAGAGTTGGGTGGAGAGAGGCATGCTCTTCAATATTATGCACACTTTAAATCTTTCCATATAATTCATACTGAGACACATGCATTAGGGATACTTAATAGATAATTGTTCCTTGCAACAACTGAGATGTGCTTCCTGGCTGTTAATGTCAGTATACTTCTTATTTCTGGATTTTTATTTTCAGCACCTCTCCTTCTTCTACCTTACCACTGCACCAGTTAACTTTCCCACAACCTATCAGACCCTAGAAAATAATACCATGATCCATCTCTGAAGTTAGTGGTTATGAATTAACATTCCCTGATTACCTCCCACCTAACTTCCCAGAGAGCTCATCTGGGTCAACAGAAATGGAGGCTTGAGGCACTGCTAGTGCCTCATCACTCAGAGAACGTGCCTGACACATGGCATAAGGTGATGGCTATTTCCCTGTGGTCTAAAGTTATGGACAGTAATGGTGACACTAAGAATGAGCTGAAGAAAATACCCCAGGGTATTTTTATTCTTCATACTGCACTTGATTTTTCTAAAATGTACCGGGTAGACCAAATATGTGGCTCATGTATCTTCAGCATTCTGAACCCTTGCTGTGGAAAATGGAGCTGAAATGACGTAAAGCAAAGCACAATTTGTACGTCAAGCTTTTACCATGTGCCTTTGAGCCATCCCTGGTGCCATTTGAATCATTTATAGGACATATTATTGCCTGATGCCTGAACCCCGTCATCTAAAAGCAATAGGGTATTGTTTTTTGCCCTTTGTGTTGTGAGGTTATTTAATTTCCATTCCCAGATGTGTGTCATGCTTGCTCTCTTTTTGTCTTTAAAATAAATCTGTTGCCTAAAGCTAAATATACAATACTTTGAACATGACAATGAAGCTATTTTTAATTTGTCCTTTCATTTTAATTATGTTCTTGGTATTATTTTGTAGGTACAATTTGCAACATTCTTGCTGCCACCTACAGGCAACCCCGTGCACCACCTGTGATGTCCAGGGGTGGGTACAGATTTACCTGTTTATCTTGAATTAGAGATCTTGCTGTATTTCTAACCATTATTTGTCAGCATGAATAGTAGTGTGTTCAGAATGTTTTTAAACAATACCTACATCTTTATTTTTTGCATGAAAATAAAAATATCTGCAAGATGCTCATAAAATCAGCAAATAGGACAATCTATGCAAACAAAGAATTCACTTGGGATGATACAGGAGAAATTCTACACAAATGTGTTCTTAATCGTTTCCATAAGTAATAAAATCAGCATGTTTATGAAAAACCTAAATACATAATTGATCAAAGCAATTTTCACAGTTTAAAATTTATTAGCTATGGAAATAGCTGATGTGAAAAGGAAGGTTAAGAGAAAAGAAAAATTAAGTCTGTTAAAGAGTAATTCTCCCTCAGCTTGACAACTATTGCTAACTGCACTGAACTAACTCTGAAATGACAGCACAGAAAGGAAAAGTTAAAACGTAGAGGGAACGGCTCTTAAGAGGCCATTTAACACGCACACACAAAAGGAACAGGATGATAAAGTTTGCAATAGAATCCTGGAACTCTCTTATGAATCTTAGTCCTCTATGAGGCAGGAAGAGCCCAGCATTTGTGGGACTGAAAGAATGTTCTCTCTTTGAGAAGCCAGTCTCCAGGGAGAGAGGTGGTTGCTTGTAGAATATGCCAGTGGTCTTTAAGTAACTCTTTGTGTGGATCACTCTTTAATTTCCTTAAATTTCCTGTTTCTTATTCCAATATACATGCCTGTTAGAGTAAAAGTCATTATTCACAATGTGATATGCCGTTGTATGCCACTTTCTCGGTCTTTAAGAATTGCATCTCTGGGTCCTAAAACCCCAGAATTTTGAAACTCTTTTACATAGTACATACCAACATTTGAGAATGGGAGAGGGAACTTGTATTTCTGTGGATAATCCATTTAATCTCTCTGTTTAATATTCAATTTATTTATTGAAGAAAATAGCATTCATTAAGTACCCACTGTATTCCAGGCCATGTACTTGATAGAAAGGATAATGATTTAGCCTTTACTTCAAGAATACTTTCCCAGAGGGGTAACAAAAGCAAGTGTTGGGCCGAGGGCAAGTTGCTCCCAAATGTGCTACTTTGGCACACAGATTATTTCAAGCAGAAAACAATCAAGACCCAGACTCAGAAAGAAACTTTGACCTTTCCCTAATTGCCTAACAACAACAACAAATTTCGATAGAAAATTTGCTCTATGAAGAGAGCTATCATCACAAATAATTACATTATAATAGGAACTAGTGGTAGGAGACAGGAAGGAATGTTTTAAAATTTGTTAAAATTCCTCTCTATGTCCCATTGTTTCTGGATAGCCCAGCAAACTGAATTCTCTTCCTTCAGTTTGAAGTCTCAGACCCCTGCCCCCATTTTCTTAGTTCATGATGATATATGTACCTCATTTTGCCTGATGGTCTTTGGCATCTCATGTCTGTGTGGACCCCCTGTACATAGGAATGTAAATCCGATTTTCTTCTCTTAATTTGACTCATGTCTATTTAATTCTTAGACCACCTAGAATAAACGTGAAGCTTAGAGGAAAGGTTTTTTTGTTTGTTTTTGTTTTTCCCTCCCTAATAGTGACCCAAGTAGGTGCAGTTGAGTAGGAGTACTATTATACAGGCAAGTACTGGCACTTTGGCACAGTGGTAGCGCCTGACTACAGGGAAAAGCCCGGGAAGGCAAGGGGTTATGGAAAAAGCATAAATATACCAGGGAGAAAAGATAGCATAGCTTTGGTCATTCCCTTTCAGTTCTTCCTTTCCATTCCTTTTATTCTTGCCAAGAGAAGGATTTCTAAAATAAAATAAAAATCTTAGCAGTATAGTCTTGACAGTATCAAGTAGGACCCCGGGCTCAGCACTGTATTTGCCACAAAGAAGACTCCCATTAATAATTCATTCTCAGTGCTCTCTCCAGTCCCATCACTTAAAATGCAAATAATCCAGAAATGTTCAGCACACCAACCTCACCGTCACACTTTCCTGCATGAGAGCAAGAAAAAAAAATACAACTTGATCAGCAGCAGAGAATTGTTAAGTGAACTTTATGTGAATGGACATTGTGATTCCTCTCATTCTTGACCAAATACTAAATCCTGCTGGGTTTAAGAAGGAATTATCAATGTTGAAATTAAGTAAAGACTGCTATTAAACCATTTCAGTTTTGAAAAACTAAACTTCTTTCACATACTAAAATAAAATAGAAATAATAAAAAGCATTTTATTTCAATAATCATTTTCTTAGGATGTCTGTATACCTAAAACTATGCAGGATACTCTGATAGATATAATATTTGATTTCTTCTCTAAAAGAAGTATTCAAATTTATAGAGAGAGAGGAAAAAAACATATATAACTATACATAAAAGCAGATAGGTTTGGCACTGGGAAATTCTGAAATCATTGAAGCCTATCATTAATATCTTTAAGTTCTCATTTTGTACTATTCCCTAATTTCTGCAAATTATTTTCTGTCTCTTCACTATGCATGACAATCTCCAGACCACCAAATAACAATGCTGCTCAAACTCCCAGTCTCTCTCACTGTGAAGGAGGACATGAATCAATTTGATGGAAGCTTTAATATGCTACACTCCCTAGAATTATATGAGTTTCAATAATGAACTAACCAGAGAAAACACTGTTTATACCAATGGAATAATCGCTCCTGGTAGAACTTCAGACACTACACACAAACACTTACAAAGAAGACATTTAGTAATCTTGAAATCACAGGGGCATTGCACCACCAGCCACTCCATATATGTACAATGCCTGTTCTGAAATCACAGAATAAAATGGTAGAATTTATCATGTAGATTATGAAGCAAACAAGATCAAGAATAAATATATCAGTGTATCTTCAAATAGTCTGGAAAAGCTTCATGAAAAAAAGTGAGATATGAATATTTCTTTAAGAAGGAAGATGACTTGGATAATCAAAGAAGAGGGAACCAAAGGCAAGTTGAGGGCAAAGCACAAGCTAACAATACCCCCACTGCCTCCCAGGTAGGATACCTGTCCTCAGGCACTCCTGGTTGCCCAAGAAAAATGAGAAGAAAAACAAACAGTTAACTGATAGAGATAGGAGTCTTGCAGGACAGGAGTCCATCAGTTTGCAACTGTCTTAGTGATTCACAAAAGAAAAACAACCTCCAGAAACCTATAGACTCAGTTTTCTGGAGCCCTAACATGAACCTCCCCTCCACAGTGATATGAGGTACAAAAGCAAGAAGAAAATGTCGATAAAATTAAATTTCTTCATATCCTGCAGCCTATTAACAAACAATTGAGATAGGCAGAGTATAAAATTTCTTCAAGAGAACTGTCTTGTCTCCATGTTAATGCTGTACTAAAGGGAAAAATAACTTTAGATCAATAATAGCAGGGCTTCCAGTATCTTATGAGGCCTCTTTAGCATATGAAAGTACTTTTGGAGACCTCCGTTTTCCTTACCACCCTCCCCCTCCACCAACTCCATAGTATATAATCAGTTTCTCGTCACAACTCTGGTGTAGTTCTTTCTGCCCACAGGTCCTGGCTCCCGTGCTTTAATAAAACCACCTTTTTGCACCAGACATCTCAAGAATTCTTTCTTGGCCATAGGCTCTGGACCCCACCACTACTCTAAAAACACATCAGAAGGAGCTGGGAACAGAAACGACATCCAAGTAGAGGAATAGCAAACACAAAGAATAAGCAAGGGAAGTATGGGAGACAATTTGCTTTTAAAGATCCATTTTAAAACATTTAAAACATTAAACATTTTAACCCATTAAAACATTTTAAATGCACCAGTAATTTTTTTTTAGATCTAGATTCCTTTGAGAATATTAAATGTAGATTGACTACTTTTCTGATAAAAATGGAAAAAATACCTTAATGTTTTTCCATGTTAAAAATCTACCTAATGTACAAAATAGACATAAATGCTTATGATAATTGACCATTTTTGTGATTGTCTCCAAATATAATATTTGATATACTGTAATAAAGTTTGAGGACTGGACTTGTTTTTGAATTATTAAAGTCTAATCCCAAAGCAGGATTTTAATTAAGAATGAGAACTGGGGAGTGTTTAAAATGAATTCTGGTGAGTTCTTTCACAGATAAGAGAAAACAGATATGCAATATTTTGACCTTTTCCTAAAATTCCCCAGACCCACTGATCTCTGACTTAGATCAGTCTATTCTGATTAGATTTTAAGAATTCTCAACCAAGCATATTTCATTAGAAATTATATTAATAGTTGAAAGAATAAAAATATTAAATATGCAAAAATTATTTTTTCTAACATATCTAGTCAGATGGTTAGTTTATTTTCATTCTTTCTTTTGTAGTATGTAGGCTATGAATTTTCCTCTGAGTCTGATTTAACTCTGTCCCAGTGGTTGCTGTATTGCCGCTTTCTGGAAATTCTATAATTTAGGGGTTTTTATTTGTTTCATCTTTAATGCAAGAGTACTTGAGAAAGATTTTAACTCTGTTTTTTGTACCTTGTTGTCATGTCTACTTTACCGTGGAAGACGATCTTTTCGATGTGTAAAGGCTTTCTTTAGAGTCTAGAATATAATAGTTTTAAATGTCACATAAGCATGTGCTTAATTTTTTAAATTAATGAGTACCATAAATATCTTCTTGTTTACTTGTTAAGGAATACTATATTAAGTGTGTTTTGTCCTGCTGTATCTAGTTTTGAAATAGTGACTAGAAGTTTTTGATTATACTTAAGCCTATTTTGTTATCTCCCATAATTTCTGGTTTATGAAAGTTAGTGCTATGCTATTTGGTACATAGGTGTTTATAACTATTATTATTTCTATTGTCGAATATACCACTTAATATTATAAACTTTTCTTCTTTGTGCCAGATAATGCTCTTTGACCTAAATTCTGCCTTATCTGAAGCTAACACCAAGACTCTACTTTCTCGGTATTTATATTAAAACCTGGTATAGCTTTACTCTACTTATTTGGTGGGGAGGAGGTAGGGTTCTTCTAAGTCACCTTGTTTTAAGTATGTCTCATATAAATTTTGCTTTGTGATTCTATAAACAAATTGTTTACCTTTAAGTAAGTGAGTTAAACTCATTTATATTTATAATTGTTAATATGACAGGTATGCTTCCTTTTAATATATATTATTTTTGTTTATGTTTATTGATGGAATATTTTTTGTATTTTATGTCATTCTGATATTTATAAAGTTTAATATTTTAAATTATAGTGCTTACATTTTGTTTTCATACTTTTTAAACCACTGTTTCCAGTTTATTTATTGTGAGACAGCGTGAGCAGAGGAGGGGCAGAGAGAGAAGGAGAGAATCTGAATCAGGCCCTGGGGTCTCAGCCCGCAGCCCAGTGTGGGGCTCCAAGCCATGAACCGTGAGATTGTCACCTGAGCTGAAATCAGAAGTTGGACACCCAACCGACTGAGCCACCCAGGCACCCCTTGTTTGGATACTTTATATAATACATTTTTGCCATTGTTTTTAAACAGCATCATCTCTTAAAAAAGTAAAAGAGATCTCCCTTAACTAAAATATTCCCTAGAGTGAATTTATTGTAATATTCAAATTTGAAGAAAAGTTTGTGTTTAAATATTTTGGATTATACTGTAGGTGTTGCTTCATTGTTTCTGGTCACTGAACATTACTGTCAAGAAGTCTGTTGAAAATCATACTTTCTTTCCCTTAAAACAATAGTGACCATACATTTTTGGCTGCCAACATTTCGAGATGAAAGAGGTCACTGTGTATATTGATTTATGTTTATGGTACAATAAGTATAAATTTGGATTATCCTGGGGTAAGTGGGCCATATGATTTCATCACCTATATATACATGGCTTGGTTATTTTTTGGTTTGGGAGCCTAAAATAGCCTTTGTTTCTTTATCATCTTATCTACAATATTCTTTTCCTTACCTGCATTACATTTATCTTTTCCTCTAAATAAAGACACTTTCTTTCATTTTCACCTAAATCATGTTTCAGTATGATTAACAGGGTTAACATCAGTTTCAGGTTTATAATATAATGATTCAATAATTCTATACATTACTCAGTGTAATGACAATTCTTAATCAATTTTCTCCTAGTGACTTGTCAATATGTACAATCTTTCTCATATTTCAGGAAAGTTTTCTTGAGTTATACTTTTAAATATCTATGTTTCTTGTTTTTCTTTATTCTCCTTTGCTTGTATTTTATATCCATAATTTTTTCCCTCTAATTGTTCTTTCTCATTCTCTTTCATTTTAAAAATCTTTACGTTTATTGTTTATTTGATATATTGTTAATTAATGATTTCCAACTAGACATCCTTCCTGACATCCACACCCTTTTGTATTCCTCTCCCATACTGACTTTTGATTTAGCTACGTGACTTGCTTTGGCTAACAGGATATCAGCAAATATGACAAATAAGGAAACTTGATAAAAACCTGCACATGGGGGACATGCCCTCTTGAAATGCCACCATCACCATGTGAAGAAGTCTAGTTTTAACCCGATGACAATGAAATACCACATGGAGAGAAAGGCTCAGCCATTCCAGCTTAACATAGCTCTCAGTCAATTCAACATCTAAATTCAGGCATGTGAATGAACTAAGGAAAAACTAGTACAAGTGTGTTACTGGGTACATTCAACTCATAGGATCATAAGAAACATTAAATCATCGTTTTAAGCCACAAAGTTGTGGGACTGTTATTAGGTATTACTAGATAACTGATAGAGGAATTATAGCCTAGAAATGTGACACAGTTTTAACAAAACCCCAAATATGTGACATTGGCTTTAGAATGGGGCAGCAGATGGAGGTTTGAGAAGTGGAGGGAGTCTGTTGGCAAGGGCTGAAGGAATGATAAAGAAATGGTGACAGAGACTTAAAATGAGCTGAGGAAATCCTTAGTGGCAGGAAAGAAAATGGTCAGCCATATTCTATAACAGCAAAACATTAACAAACGTGTTAAGTGCTGGTGAACAGAAGATAGAGTTGTACCTGATAAACTAGTGGGTCTGGCTAAGGAGACTTCCTAGCAGAATGACAAAATATGACAATTGGCTTCTTTTAGGTACATATGGTGTGACAGTAGAAGACAGAGATAAGCTAAGGAGAGAACTAATTAGTTTGCAAGAAGAAACTGGACATGAAGAAAAAACAGAACTTTCTGGTTTGGATAATAAAATAGCTTCACATTTCCAGACTTTCCAGGTGGCAACTCTCAGTATAATAAATAGCCTCAGGGAAAAGACCAAATCAAGGATATGGATGTTAAAACCCCTTTTTTAGACCTCAAAATGATTTAAAGTGATTTTTAGTAGATGCTCTCAGCTAAACAGAAGGGCTTCTAGGAATTTTACAAACATTATTTCACAGCATTCTCAAGTACCTGATATTCAGCAAGGTCTATTTTAAAGAGTTATGGATGTGAACTTGTGGCATGGGATAAATCCATCCATAAACACAGGAAATCATTAGGATTTTTAAGGTAGTTGTATTAGTTTGGACTAAAAAGGACACAGTTTAAAAAGAAAAGAGCTTTCTGGGCCTCCACCTTCCTAGATACAGAAAATTTGCTGATAAAGCTACTCAGGTATTTGCTTGTTTGTTTTTAAAAAAATTTTTTTGAGACAGAGCACGAATGGGGAAGGGGCAGAGAGAGAGGAAGACAAAGAATCTGAAACAGGCTCCAGGCTCTGAGCTGTCAGCACAGAACCCGATGCGGGACTCGAACCCACGAACCATGAGATCATGACCTGAGTGGAAATTGGGTGTTTAACTGACTGAGCCAAGCAGGCGCCTCTACTCAGGTGTTTTTAGAGAAGAAAAGTCTCTAAGGGAATTGAGTGAGCTAAGAGCCTACAGGACAAAGCCAAGAGCCATGGACAAGATGGATTAGAAACCATTCCAAGGAAGCAGAATGAAATCTTAATCAAGGAACATTCCCTGCCCCTAAGTAAGGATTCCTAACAACATATGCTCAGCTAGATTTCAGAATTGTTTGGCCTAGTGATTGCTAGGAACTTCCAATTCTTCCCCACTTAAGTGAAAGTGTCTATTGTGGTTATACTGTTTCTATCTTACCATTCGATGCTGTGTCTGTGGAAGAAAGTGAGGCAAATAGTTGTCTTTTTATTCTTGGGTCTCTAGACTAGCAGGTGCTATACTCAAGGAGCTGGACCTGAAGAGACTTCTCTGTATCCAGAATTAATATACAAACACATAGAATTTGAGCATGGATAGATTTCAACATGAATCATCAGGGTCAGACAGCAGACTATGTTATATTGTTACCTCCATAGCCCTCAGTGAATCACACCTCCCTCTATTCTCCTGTATAGGCTTCTCCTACCTTGACTCTGAGCTTGCTATGTGACTTTCATTTTTGTTTTGGCTTTGTCTGGTTTTGACACTGGGACACCAGAAAATATGACATAACCGGAGGATTAATAAATACTGGCATATTTGGACCTTCTCTTATTGAATGTTACCATTTACTATTTCAAGAAGCCTGGTCTAGACTCACTAAAAGTGAAAACCACACTAAGAGAGGAGCCCAAGTGCAGCAGATGTCCCAGTTGATTCCAATCCCTCAAGACAACCCGCCAGCTGAATGTAGCTATAGGAATAACACTGGCAAGACCAGAAGAACTGGTCAGCCACTCCACACCATTGCAAGAAATAACCATTATTTTGGATCCTTAATAACAGAATTTCTTACTCAATTTTCCATCATCTCCCTTTGGCTCCTTGAAATTTAGTCTTCATGTCTTAAAAAGTTTGTCTTTTTCCTCTAGTTGTATTCCCTATATTCTTCCAGTATTAATCTCATCTCCTTCTGTTAGTTCCCCCCCCCACCCACCTCCCCTCAGGGCTTCTCTTCCCTAAGTTTTTTATTTCTGATGACTATCTTCCTTCATAGAAGCAATGGCTTCATTTTGATATTTTTAAATTCTTATTGAAATATTAACAAATTTCTGCTTTCTGGCCACATTCTACTCTTACCTTTTGTTTTGTTTTGTTTGCAAAGCTTGTAATGCTATTTTGCACATTTCTTCCTATAACATATTCATATAGCTGTTAAACTTGTTCCTAGAGTTTGAAATACCAAATCAATAGATGAGAGATAATGCAGGGAAGGGAAGGATCATCCATATTGCCTTCTATAACAATAAACTATTTTTAATAAAAAAACGAATGTGTAATTACCTCTTCTTTGCAGCTTAAAATCTAACTTTGACAAGACTTCTACCATCCATCCTGTGATTTACTTATTCTTGTTGATTCCAACATCATTTGAAGTCACTAAAGGACACAGCCTCTAAATTTTAAGTGCTCCATTCATTTATAGTACTTGATGTAGGAGACTTTTTTACTTTCAGAAGCACTTAAACCTACTTTATTTTATCTCAGCATTTCTCACAGTAGTTCCCACTTAGGATAGAGTCTATTTCTAGAAGTGAGTAACTTCTGGAAATTTCTGACACCTATCTTCAAAAAATATTGTCTGTTCTATCTGTTCTTCCAATGCCTAAGCATCTCCCCCTTCCATGCGTTGTATGCTCTGGCTATGTTGGTCCCAATGCATTCAAAAATACTTAACAATAACTTGGAGTTTACAACTTTTACAGAAAACTTGTGATTTCATGCAATATGAGAGTTTTTGTTTTATTTTCATTTTTTACGCATATGTAGAATTTTTAAGAGAACTGAGAAAGGAAGAACTAAGCTGCCATCATGATCTCTTTAGAAGCCCTCTCCTTATGGCTTCTGTTTTGGGTGCTAAAAATAAATTCAATATAACAAACATTCATTGATACATTCTGTGTTTCAGAACTTGTGCTAAGCTTTGCATCATATACCAAAATTATACCCATCCATTGAATCCAGGATCTGAGAATAGAGGACTAAAACTTTACAAAATTATACATGCACACTCACAGACACACACACATAGATGTGATATCAGTTAACTGAAGGATTCTCAACCTTCAGGTGTCCATAAGCCAGTAAAAATAATTTTACATAATTTAGTTCATGTAATTTTGAAAATCTCTCATAAGAAACAAATTTCTATCTGCTTAAAATTATGCTTTTAGTGGATATTTTACACTAAACAAATTATAAGGCATACAATTATACTCGCATGGTTAGAGAACATACAATCACATAATTTATTTTGATGTGTAGTCTATCTTCCTGTTGTTAGAAATTAATGAAAACATGCACTGCCATTTAAGGCTATGTCATTTTCTTTGTTAATAAGACATGCCTTAAGTTAGGAAGACTGTGCATTTCACATCTTTAATCAGAATATCAGTGTGTTGGGACATAAAAACAATGGTGCTTTTCACAAGGCAAGTTTCCCGCAGAAGTATAGAGCTTATAAACCCCAAACCTACTTACTTTCTTCTATGTACAAGAGAGAGCAGACAGTTTACATCATTTCTATGGGCTCAAAACTGGATTTTTAAGACTTTAAATTTATTCAAAATTGAAACTCAAATTGCCCTAACACAAAAGTTTTGTTTGAAACATTCTATATAATTTCTTACTACATTACCAAGATAAGCCTATAAATAATGAGGTTTATTAAGACTACATGCCTTAGAAATTTTGAAGCTGATTTCATTTTGGTCTGAATGGAGAAAACTGAGTGAGTTATTCCATCACTGTTCAGAATCAGTGACATCCTTCTAAAACCATATAGCAGGTAATGGAGAATTGGCAGTCAAACTGCCCATCTTCAATATACAATTGGACCAAACCATGTATGGTTCTCAAAGCAGCACATTCTTAGTTTTCATATTTCATGAGACATTTGTAAGGATGTCAGGGAAAAAAATGGTAGTGGATTAGGAAGACCTTAGGCTCACTTCTTCCCATGAATACAACTATTCATGGGAAGATGGATAACTATTTATCTATCTTAATAGATAAATACTTATTATCTTAATAAATAACTTAATAGATAGCTATTAAATCATCCAAAATACTCTACCCTAGAAATCAATCGAGAGAGACAGGACAAACACCACATATAAAAGTAGAGAGAGGCCACATAGAAGAAGTAGGAAGTGCAGAGATGCAGCCTGGAAGACAAACAAGCCATGGTTGATGCAGTGGGGAGGAGGCCACAGTTGCCCAGGAGGGTGAGAGACAAACTAGTACACAGAGAAGCAGATGGGGAAAATGAATCCACATAGCAACTGGCATGGAAAGTGAGAGGGGCTGAATTTCATCAGATTTTGCAACCTAGAGTTTTAAAGGTCAGTATGCTTGGCTTTGGGAGAGGTCAGAGGACATTGAGACCGCTCTTGGAGAAAGCAGTCTTGGAGAAAAGACAGGGCAAACATCTCATGGACATATAGCATGGAAACAGTAATCTGAAAAGTGCCTATGGCACAAAAGGGATGTTAGCTGCTCATCCCAGATCATGTCCCAGATAGGCAGTATTCATGGAGAGACCCCTCCAGGAACAAAGAAGTTGGCAGGTACTATTTCTCTTTCCCACCCCTCAGCATAAGCACAGGGCTACCTGTGGGAACCAGCACAATGCAAACACGAGCTACCTAACTTGCTTATGCCAAGCCCCTCCCCACCACTTCACTCTGGTAAAACCTCCTTTCCTAGTCATTTTTACCTTGGTCCTAGCACAGTGGGCCCCCTTCACCAGAACACCAGCCCAAATTCCTGCCCACACCGTGTCTCCATATTGAGAGTTTTGCAAGACCTCAGTTGAGACAGCAGTGGTGGTGACAGATCTCATTTGACAAGGAGACCAGAGTTCACCTAGTTAAAACTTGCCACAGGCCAGGGACCAAACATTGCCCACAACAGTCAGCGACCCTCTGCAAGTGCTTGATCTGAAAGATAAAGCAGCCAGGACACAACAGCAGAGTGCATTCAGCACACAATGGAGACATTCCCATAAGTGCCAGGCCCTCTAGAACAGGGGACACTACACAGCAGGGCACTACAGGGCCTCTTTTTCAAAAAAGCCATTACCCTCAAGAACAGGAGACATAGCTGACTTTCCTAACATAAACAGGCACAGAAACTTAAACAAAATGAGAAGCAGAGCAATTTGTCCCAAGTGAAAGAACTGGATAAGGTTACATCCAGAAATCTAAGTGAAACAGACATAAGTAACATGCTTGATGTAGAATTTAAAGCAATGATCATAAGGATACTCACTGGACTTGACAAAAGAGTGGAAGAGATCAGTGAGACTCTTAACACAAAGATAAAGAATGACATGGTAAAGATAAATGGACCAATAAATTAAATGAGAAAAAGGCTTGATGGAATGGATAACAGGCTGGAAGAATCAGAGGATTCTATAAAAGAAACCACATAAGGCATTGGAGATATTTTTCAGTAGAAACTTTCCAATCTAGAAAGGAATGCTGAATGGGAAAAACTATAGCCAAGAATACTCTCTCCAGCAAGAATATCATTGAGAATACAATGAGAGATTAAGACTTCCCCAGACAAACAAAAATCTATAGGAGCTCATGATCACTAACCTACCTGTAAGAAATATTAAAGGGGACCCTTGGGGGGCACCTTGGTAGCTCAGTCAGTTAAGCATCTGACTCTCAATTTTTGGCTCAGGTCATAATCTTACAATGGTGAGATCAAACCCCATGTTGGGCTCCAGGATGAGCATGGAACCTGCTTAAGATTCTCTCCCACCCTCCTCCTTTGCCCTTCCCCCCCACCAAATACATACATACATACATACATACATATGTGCATACATACAAATAAAGGGACCCTTTGATTAGAAAGTAAAGACCAAAATGACAGTATAAATGTAGAAAACAAAAAAAAAAATAAAAATGAATATTTCTGTAAAATGTCAATCAAGGGACTCACAAAATATAAGAATGAGAAATGTGACACCATACAACTAAAACATGGGGAATAGAGAAGTAAAGAATGGTTTCAAACTTAAATAACCATCAATTTAATATAGACCACTCTGTGCAAAAAATATTACATACAAACCTAATCATAACCACAAATCAAATACCACTAATAAATATAAATAAAAAAGAGAAAGAAATGCAAATATATCACTAAAGAAAAGCAGCAAACCCTGAAAGGAAGGAAGGAAAGAAGGAAGGAAGAAAGAAGTGATAATCTTCAGAAACAACCATAAAACAAGTAATAAAATGGCAAGAAATATATACCTACCAATAATTGCTTTGAACATAAATGGACTAGGACTAAATGTTCCAATCAAAAGAAACAGGGTGACAGAGAGATATAAAAAAACAATACCTATCTATATGCTGCCAACAAAAGACTCATTTTAGACCTAAAGACATCTGAAGATTGAAAGTGAAGGGTTTTAGAAACATCTATTAACAGATGGATGTCAAAAGAAAGCCAGAGTAGCAATACGTATATTGGACAAAATAGATTTTAAAACAAAGACTGTAACAAGAGAGAAAGAAGGATGTTATATAATAATGAGGACAATCCAACAAGAACATATAACAACTGTAAATATTTATGCACCTAAATTAGAATCATCCAAATACATAAATCAGTTAGTAACAAACATAAAGGAACAAATCAATAATAGTAAAATAATAAACAGGAGACTTTAACATCCCACTTACATCAATGGATAGATTGTCTAAGCAGAAAATCAACAAGGAAAGAACTTTGAATGGCACTGGAAAATATGGATTTAACAGATATATTCAGAACATTACATCCTAAAACAGCAAAATACACATTCTTTGCAAGGGCATGTGGAACCTTCTCCAGAATAGATCACATATTAGGCCACAAAATAAGCCTCAACAATTTAAAGAGACTGCAGTAATACCACACACCTTTTCTGACCACAGCTATGAAATGAGAAGTCAACCACAAGAAAAAATCTGGAAATACCAGAAATACACAGAGGTTAAATAAGATGCTACTAAATAATGAGTGGGTCAACCAGGAAATCAAAGAAAAATTTAAAAAGTGCATGGAAATAAAAATAAAAACATAATGGTTCAAAATCTTTGGGGTATAGCAAAAAAAATTCTAAGAGTGAAATATATAGCAACACAGGCCTACCTCAATAAGCAAGAAGAATCTCTAATAAACAACCTAACATTACACATAAAGGAGTTAGAAAACAAAACAAGCAAAACCTAAAACCAGTTTTAGGAGGAAGAAAATAATAAAGATTTTTTTAGAACAGAAATAAATTATAAAGAAACTTAACATACAATAGAACAGATAAATAAAACTAGGATCCAGTTACTTTTAAAAAAATCAATAAAATTTATAAACTACTAGCTAGACTTATCAAGAAAAAAAGAAAAAAGACCCAAATAAATAAAATCACAAATGAGAGGGGAGAAATAACAACAAACAGCACAGAAATACAAATAATTATAAGAGAATATTATGAAAAACTATATGCTAATAAATTGGACAACCTAGAAGAAATGGATAAATTCCTAGAAACATAAAATCTACCAAAACTGAAACAGGAAGAAATAGAAAATTTGAACAGACTGATAACCAGCAAAGAAATCAGAAATAAAACAAACAAACATCTCCCAACAAAGGAAATTCCAGGACCAGATGGCTTCACAGGCAAATCCCGGGAAACGTCTGAAGAAGATTTAATACCTATACTTAAGCTATTACAAAAAAAGAGAAATGGTAGGAAAACTTCCAAATTCATTCTGTAAGTCCAGCATTACTTTAATACCAAAATAAGATGAAGACACCAAAAGGGGCACCTGGGTGGCTCAGTTGGTTGAGCATCTGACTTTGACTCAGGTCGTAATCTTGCAGTTTGTGAGTTCAAGCCCTCTATTGGGTCCCCTGCTCTCAGTATGGAGCCTGCTTCAGATCCTCTGTGCCCTCTCTCTCTGTGCCTATCTCACTTGTGCATGCCCACTCTCTCAAAAATAAATAAACCTTAAAAAAAGACCACAGATAGAGAGAGGGAGAGAGAAAGAGGGAATAAATTACAGGCTAACATCCCTAATGAACACAGATGCAAAAAACTCTCAACACAATACCAGCAAACCAAATCCAACATTATATTTTAAGAAATAATTCACCACAATTAAGTGGGATTTATTCTTGGGTTGCAAAGTAGTTTAATAATAGCAAATCAATCAATGTGATACATCACATCAATAAGAGAAAGGATAACAATCATAAAATCATTTCAATAGACACAGAAAAGGCATTTGACAAAGTCCAACAACCATTCATGATAAAAGACCTCAACAAAGTAGATTCAGAGAGAACATATCTCAGGGTAATAAAGGCCTTATATTAAAAAAACTCACAGGGAACATCACACACAATGGAAAACTGAGAACCTTTCCCGTAAGATCAGGGACTAGATAAGGATGTCCACTCTCCACTTTTATTCAACATAGTACTGGAAGCTTTAGCCATAGTAATCAGACAAAAAATAAGGAAATAAAAACCATCCATATCTGTAAGGAAGAAGTAAAACTTTCACTACTTGCAGATGACATGATACTATATACAGAAAAACTAAAAGATTCTACCAAAAAAATCTGCTAGAACTAATAAACACATTCAGTAAAGTTTCAGGACACAAAAATCAATCTACAGAAATCTGTTGCATTTCTATACAGTAACAATGAAGTATCAGAAAGAGAAATTAAGAAGACAATCTCATTTACAATTGCACCAAAAATAAGATACTTAGGAATAAACCTAACCAAAGAGGTAAAAGGTCTGTACTCTGAAAATTGATGAAAGAAACTGAAGACAACAAAAAGAAATAGAAACATACCACATGCTCCAGGATTGGAAGAACAAATACTGGTAAAATGTTTATAGTACTCAAAGCAACCTACACATTTAATGCACTCCCTATCAAAATACCAACAGCATTTTTCACAGATTCAGAACAAATAATACCAAAATTTTATGAAATCACAAAAGACCATGAATACCCAAAGCAACCTTGAAAAAGAAAAGTAAAGCTGGAAGCCTCACAATTCCGGACTTCAAGTTATATTACAAAGCTACAGTGATCAAAACAGTATAGTACTGGCACAAAAATAGACATATAGATCAGTGGAACAGAATAGAAAACAAGAAATAAACCCACAATTATATGGTCAATTAATCTCTGATGAAACAGCAAGGAATATCCGATGAGTAAAAGACAGTCTCTTTAACAAATGATGTTGGGAAAATGGGATAGGATTGTGCAAAATAATGAAGCTGAATCACTTTCTTACACCATACACAAAACTAAATTCAAAATGGATGAAAGATCTAAATGTGAGACCTGAAATTATAACCATCCTAGAAGACAGCACAGGCAAAAATTTCTCAGACATCAGCCACTTTTCTTCTAGATAGGTATCCTAAGGCAAGGGAAACAAAAACAAAAATTAACTATTGTGACTTCATCAAAATAAAAGACTTCTGCATAGCAAAGGAAACAACCAACAAACTAAAAGGCAACCTACTGAATGGGAGAAGATATTTGCAAATGACACACATGATAAAGGGTTAGTATCCAAAATATATAAAGAACTTCTAAAACTCAATACCCAAAAACCAAGTAATCCCATTAAAAATAGGCAGAAGACATAAACAGACATTTTTCCCAAGAAGGCATTCAGATGGCCAATAGACACATGAAAAGATGTTCATCATTACTTATCATCAAAGAAATGAAAATCAAAACTACAATGAGGTATCACTTCACACCTGTCATAATGGGGCTAAAATAAAAAAAACAATAACAACAAGTTTTGGCAAAAATATGGAGAAAAAAGAACCCTCTTGCACTGTTAGTGGGACTGCAAACTGGTGCAGTTCACTCTAGACAACAGTATGGGTATTGCTCAAAAAGTTAAAAATAAAACAATCCTATGATCCAGCAATTGCACTATTGTGTATTTACCTGAATAATACAATATAAAGACACTAATTCAAAAGGATATATGCATCCTTATGTTTACTGCAGCATTATTTGTAATAGCCAAACTATGGAGGCATCCCAAAAGTCCATCGATTGATCACACACACACACACACACACACACACACTCACACACATGTACACACATCAGAATATTATTCAGCCATTAAAAATGAATAAAATCTTGCCATTTGAAAGGACATGGATGGGCACATATGGAACAACTTTAATTTTTGACAGTAATGCAGGCCTATTGAAATAAGGAGCTACATAAATCACCTTGGCTCATTGTTTCCTAGATCGGTAAGCAGGATCTGTAAAATCTCTGACATGTCCTGGAACTATTTGCACCTAAGGGTGATAAGCTTTATCAGAGCCAGGGCCTTAAATAACTGTCTGAAGGCTTTTTGTTAAAAAAAAAAAGAAAAAAGTCAAAATCTAATATTAAGTTACTTTTTAAAAAATATAATTTTATTGCTATTTGTTTTGTTTTGCTTTGTTTAGAATAGATATTTAGAGCACCTCACTGAATTTTAGGAAAATTTTTTTCACTTTTTTGAGAGTAAAGTGAAAGCCCATTCTCAGAACATTTATCAGAGAAAGATTTATTCATAGAATTCTTGGAAGATATTTTTGGCTATATGAATGAAGCAAATCTTCTGAATCAAGGCCTTGGATTAACTATTTAAAATGGCACTAAAACTCTGTGAGCAATTTTGGATAAACTGCCACTTTAGAAGAGGAGCTTGGATGCAAACAACTTTGCAAACTTTCAAATATTGGAGGAAGTATTTCAGAAGACTGGAGTCTCCAGTAACTGAGGATGCCAACTTTTTGGCAGTCAAAAATCTGCATAAACATTTTATGATTTTTGATGTCAACTCTGCTCAGAAAGTGTTCAATTTCCTTTCTTATTATCAGATGTGATAAGGTATTACATTAATTTTTTTTAATATTGAAATCTTTTGCATTTAACCCTTTAGAACTTTTGAAAATTACTTTATTCTATTATATGAGAACACCTAAGTTTCCTCAATATAGTAAATATTCTCCATTCCATTTATTGAGCTCGTGCCTTTCTCTTTGTTTTCAGATGCTTCTTTTAAACATCACATGTCAAGATGTTACTTGAGATATGTCTTTTAAAAACTCTTTTTATATAAAAGAACAGGGGGAAAGAAAAGAGTATGAAAGGGAAGGAGAGAGGAGGGAAGGGGGAAGACGAAGAACTTGTTAAGTAATTTTACATGAACTATACATAATGTATTCTTAAATTAACTCAATGTCTACATTTATGAACATTTTTTTAAAAAATAGGAAAATAAAGTTCAGAAAAGTTAACAGTTAATACTTTTTGCAGACATGTATAGAGAGACTTGACTAATAATTGATTATAAAGAACTAAACCAAATGGTGGGAACTTAGCCATGATCCATCCTGGCCCTTATTACCACCATTGTTCTATTGGTTTTATCTCTTACAAAGACCCAAGATCCAAACATACCCATTGAGGCTCTACTTCATTTACTGCAGATGTATAAATTCTGGGGATTAGATTGAAGAATTATCATTTTTTGATGCTATGACATCCCAATTTTTCAAATTAATATAGTCATGCTGATGACATATATTTAAAGCTAATCAAAGTGGTATTTTAGAAATTGTATGATTTTAGTTGAAATGAAGTAAAATTTGTCGTTGCAGTTGTTGAAAAACCTTTTTGAATTAAACTTTCCATATTTCTTCAATTGCCTCTTATTTAATGTCAACCATAGTCTTTCCTCAAACTGCTACATTCCTCAAAGATTGACTCAAATTGTCCTCCAATGAAGTGTTACCCAGATCCGTCTAGTAGACTTTGGCAGTCCCTGTGCTCTCTCACAGCACCCCGTTCACTCCATTATTACCACACTTAGTACAATGAAGAATGACTATGGATCACCACCTGTTCCTTCACCATTAGATAGTGGGTGCCTTGAGCCAGTGGCTATGGCTTTGATCTCTACACTTCTCAGTATAAAGGCAGAGTAGGTAATCCACTGTAAGATGACAGTGGATATATATGATATATATATGATATATATGATAAAACTAAATATATAACTATTACAGTTTAATATGCTTTAGTCTTTCATATATATGCAGTATACATATATGCATATATAAAATATCAAACATTGGTTTTGGTATATAGTCTAATATTTTTCTTAAACAACAGTATACTTTGAAAATATTTTACAAAAATAATTATTCAACATTTATTTTTATCATTACAACATAAACAAAAATAAAGCAATAGCATAATCAATATCTATGTAACTAGCATCCAACTTATTAATTATCAATATTTGGCAATTTTAAAAAATATGTCTCTAAATCTACTTTCCTACTCCCCACACTGGGTTATTTTAAAGTAAATTCCAGGTACCATATTGTTTCATTAGTAAATACTTCAGTATCTATGTTAAAAGATGAACATTTAGGGGTGCCTAGATGGCTCAGTTGGTTAAGCATCCAACTTCAGCTCAGGTCATGATCTCGTGGTTCGTGAGTTCAAGCCCTACCTTGAGTTCTGTGCTTATAGCTCAGAGCCTGGAGCCTGCTTCAAGTTCTGTGTCTCCCTCTCTCTCGGCTTCTCCCTCACTTGCATGTTGTATCTCTCTCTCTCAATCTCAAACATTAAAAAAAAAATTTAAAAATTAGAAGATTAACATTTAAAAAAGGCATAAAGCCATTATCACCCCAAATTAAATATTTTTAAGTTTATTTATTTATTTTCAGCAAGTAAGAGAGAGAACATGCACACATGTGCACAAATAGGAGAGGGGCAAAGAGAGAAAGGGAGAAAGAGAATCCCAAGCAGACTCCATACTGTCAAGGCAAAGCCCAACATGGGGCTTGAACCCACAAACCAAACCGAGATAGCATGACCTAAGCAGAAATCACTTAACCAACTGAGCCACCCAGGTGCCCATATTTTAAATAATTTTTGCTATAATAAACTACCCAACGTACAAGTTCTCTGATTGTTTGATAAGTGATTTGACTGTTAAATCAGTGTCCAAGGTCTTCATATTGAATTTGGTTTAAGTCTCTTCTAATTATTCTACCTCATTTTATTTTTTCCTTGTCATTTTATAGCAACATTTCAAAGCCTTTATCCTATTCCACACTATGCCTACAACACAATTTACCCAAAAAGTTTTCTATTAATAAGCATCTAGCTTATTTCTAATTTTTTTCTCTTATTAAACAATGTTCCAATGAATATGCATATAAATAAATCTTTGAGCACACCTAGAATTATCCTATTAGGATTAATTCTTACAAGTGGAATGCCTCATGGGTTTTTTTTTTTAAGCTTTTGATACAGCTTGTCAAATTACTCTTCAAAATGATTGAGCTAATTTACACTCCTACTAGCAGAATGAGCGTATCTGTGCCCCCACACCCTCATCAACACTGCATAATATCTTAATTTAAAATATTTGGCAATTTGATAGACCAGGAATATATCTTGCTGTTTCAGTTTGAATTTTTTCGTGTTAATAGTAAGAGAAAGTGCACTGAATCCCTGAATTCTTGTTCAATGCTTACTGTGGCCACCAAACCCCCTTTTGGTAAGTCCACAAAGGACATATATGTATTTAAGGGGTAAGGCCAAGAAAATGCAAATTTTTATTACTAGATTTAAGCAGAAATTCTGGCCCTGGTGAATCTATGAACTTCAAGAATGTGTTTGTTTGTTTTTTCCTTAGTCTTGAGGTAAGTATAAGTGCTTTTAAAAATACAGCATTTCCCTTACTTACCTCACTAGAATAACGGTACTTCCCAAGTAGGATGTAGCTCCAGACACACTGTATTGTGTCAGGCACACAGTTCCAAAAGTGCATGGGCTCTCAAGTTCATTTAACCTCTTTACTGCACACACACACAATGACACTTCTTACCATGGCCACACTGTAGCGTTGGCATATTACCATCCAGCATCACAGCTCCTCCTTCCCTAGGGTAGAATTTCTGGAAGGTAGGGGGTGAAGCAGGGTGGTGCACATGGGATAGCTAAGAACCAGCTTCCCTTAGAAAATGGGATGTATAGGCAAAGTAAAATGAACCTTTTTTTCCTCTAATACTTTTGGTCATTAGAGTATGTCTTTTGTGAATCACGTATTCATTTTCTATGCCAATCAATGAGTAATGAACAAATGAAAAAATGAATGATCACATTTTGGGTATAATCATTCAACTAGTTACAAATCAGCCAAATTGCACTGTCTTTTAGTCCATATTTCATTTTCTCGTCAACTTTTATTGCAGGAACTATCCAGTCTGGTAGACACATCTCTTAAAGAAGGCTTTTATGTCTAACTTCTTTCTCCAAATTCTTCAAAGTAACTTAGTCAGAGTCTTATCTCTCTATACCCTTTAAATGAGGCCAGTCAAGATCCCAATGGTCTAAAAACCAATGGATCAAAAATCACAGAATTACTGATTGTGAGTTTGCTTTCTTCACTGCAGTGTCAAGAAGAGGATCCCTCCTGGACCTTGAGGGTGTTATGCTGAGCGAAATAAGTCAGGCAGAGAAGGACAAATATCATATGTTTGCACGTATAGGAGGATTAGGAGGAACTTGACGGAGGAACAAGGGGGAGAAGAAGGGGAGAAATGGTGGGGGAAAGGGAGAGAGGCAAACCATGAGAGATGCTTGAATGCTGACAAAAATTGAGGACTGATGGAGGTGGGGGGGAGGAGGGATGGGCATGGAGGAGGGCACTTGTGGGGAGGAGCACTGGGTGTTATGTGGAAACTAATTTGACAATAAACTATTTGTAAAAAAAAACAAAAAAAAAAAACAAAAAAAAAGGAGAGGATCCCTCCTTTCCGAGAATAACTGAGACACGTGCCCTGAATTTTTACTCAGTCCTTTTCTCCTCATCAGGCCTTTCCTCCACCAATCATCTCCTTTCATAAGTCACCAACCTCACTGTGAGACATGTGGTAACAAAGCCCTTTATACCGTCTTTTCACAACAGACTTAAATGTGAATTTTTTGTTTTTGTTCTTACAATGCTTAACATATACACAGGAGTACTGCTCTTCAGAAAATGTAAATTTAGAAATTGGCTAGTAGTTAATGTCTTTACAAAATCTACTGTGCACTGTCAACAAAATTTAGAGAGAGAGAGAGAGAGAGAGAGACAGAGAGACAGAGAGAGACAGAGACAGAGAGAGAGACAGAGAGAGATAGGGATGATTCTCCATGACCTATAGAACAGCATTTCCTGAATGGTGCTCCATGGAATCACAGAATTCTTAAACTTGTTAATCAATACACTTAGTTGTTTTTTTTTAATACATTTTAGAAATTTTTTTGCCTTTGTTCCATTTAAGATTAATAATACATAAATATTAGAATATGAAACCAACTGATGAATTTTACATGGAAGAAACCTTATTCTTTAATCAAAAATGTATTTGACTTTGGAAGCAGGGGTTTTGCTGTTGTTTTTGAGTCTGTTCTTTAATGAAGCATTCATTAATATTTTCTGCAGAATTGTTTGGGACACACATAGAACACAGGTGACAGCACATATGTGAAGGTATCTGGGATAGCTTATCAGAGAATGCTCTAGATTCAGTATGACTTTTTGGTCCTCTTTCTTTAACTCCCTACCACTCTTTCCCAATCTTTCACTTTCAATGCACTTGCTTCATTAATCTCAAAAGTCATATGCCTCCTTAAACACAAAGTGCTTTACAATATTCCCAAATCTTTTCACATGCTGTTCACTATCTCTAAAACATTCTTCTACAATTTCATCTGCATTTTCTCATATATTCCTTAACATGCAGCCCATATGACAGCTATTCACCAAGACTAGGCAAGATTCCAAGTATCATACTCTTTTCTTCTTGGCTACTCTAGAATTTTATTTGTCCAGTTATAATATTCTATCCACACTATATTATATTTGCCTGTTTCCCTCTTTAGACTATTTCTCCTTTAGGTCAGGTACCATATCTTATTCCTTATTTTATATTTACTGACCAACAAAGTGTCTAGCACATAAAAGGTATTCCATGTCTATTTTATAAGTTAATTAATTTGCTTATCCAACAAAGATTTTTTTCATTAAGTTCTAAGGAGGTTAGACAAATATCATGTATCCTATTCTGTGTATCTCCTTGCAATATTTTAAGGCTGCATTGTGCTGTCCTAACAGAAGACAAACGAGTACAATTTGATTGTTCCCTATCAAAATGATGAAAGGTCTGTTTGCCCAAATGTCTGGGTCATTCTGTTAATTTAGCTGGGATGCCATTGAACCATGAACTCTCAGAATTAGAAGAGTTGTATATGTATGTATGTATATATGTATGTTTGTTTTATTTTTGAGAGAGAGAGAGAGACAAAGTGCGAATAGGGGAGAGGCAGAGAGAGAGGGAGACACAGAATCTGAAGCAGGCTCCAGGCTCTGAGCTGTCAGCCCAGAGCCCGATACAGGTCTTAAATTCAAGAACTCTGAGTCCATGATCTGAGCCAAAGTTGGATACTTAACTGACTGAGCCACACAAGCACCCCAGAAGAGCTATTTAAATCATCTAGTTCTGCCACCCTTGTCTCTTTATTTACTATGAAGCTATGTGGAGTTGTCTATCTTTTAAAGAAAATATTTTAAAATGCAAGTTTTATTGTGAAGTTTTTTTTTTTTTTTGCGTTCATTGAAGTGCATAAAAAGATCTATAAAAACAAACTACCCATCTTTCATAAATTCATGAACCTCCAAGTCTCTTAAGGATCATTCATTCTTTCTGGAAACTGTTTTCTATACTCATGGAAAACAGAGGTAAGCTCCTCCATGGGCAGTAAGTACAGGTTTGTGTGGGGGATACTATCAGATGCATCTCTAGCATCTATACTAGTTTATACTTCTATTGTCCTTCTTAAAGGACTTCTTAAAAATTCCCAGAGTATTATTTACCTGACATCATGATGACACATAGGAAACAAAAATGGATATCACACACCCATGAATAATGGAGGAAATTACTCAATATGCTGTCTTTTAGTCACCTTTGTTATTAAGGGTTAGTATATCTGCCAAGTCACAAGTAAATCAGAAGTCTTCATTAAAGTGTTTGTAAAATGTACTCCTCAACCATCATTATCAACTCAGATATTTAGAAACCTGAATTTCACCAAGAAAACTTCATTTGTAGTGCTCCTATGTCATCTCTTCTGTGAATCATCAGCATTATGTCTGGAATCAGCACAAGAATTTCAAGAATTTAGACTAATTTAACTTGATAAGGTTATTGGGTATCATACAAGTTATATAATTTCAATTTATTGTTTCATTTAGAATACTAAAAGCCAATCCCTACTATTGATTTATATCCATTCATTCATTTATCTATTACTCCGTTCAACCAATTACACAATAAAAACTAGATACTGAATACTTTTATGGACATGATGGTGTATAAAGCACATGGAGCTTATCAGTGTTATCCTTAACCTGCAGCAGCTTGAGTACACAAGTCAAGTACACACAAGAGAAAGAAAATACCATATAGACATTTTCAAAGACAGAAAAAGCACTAAGCTAAGAGGAACTTAGTGGAATTGCTCCACTGTGTACATATGTAAAATATAAACACTGGTAATTGTATATCTGTGCTGTCCAATATGGTAGCCACTCGCCATAGGCAACTATTAAGCACTTGAAATGTGATTACTTTGTGGAGATATGTTACATATATACAATATTCACCTAATTTTGAAGATTTCATATGAAAAATAATGTAAAACGTCATTTATAAAGTTACTTTTATTTCTGGTAAAAATTATAGGATTTAGTATATATTGGATTAAATAACAAATTATTAAAATTAAATTCATTTACTTCTCTTTACTTTTCTTCATGTGGCTATCAGAAAACTTAAAATTACACATTTTACATTATAGTTTTCTTTTTTTCAAGTTTTTATTTAAATTCTAGCTAATTAACATTTATGGCAAAGTTGGTTTCAGGTACAGAATTTAGTGATTCATCACTTACATATAAAACCCAGGGCTCATCACAACGAGTGCCTTCCTTCATACCCATCACATTACATTTTTATTTGCTGCTAGTGATAGAGATGATTTGAGTGCATATGCCCTACAGGCTGGCATGCAGGCACCTATTCCTACCACTTTCTTTTACTACAAGGGCTAAAACTAACAATCATTTCTCTCCAATTCCATTTTAGCTATGTTTTTTAAAGACAATTTAATCTCATTAATTAAAAGCATGAGCAGAAGGCTTGACTTGGGGACTGAGGAGCAATACAGAGCATCTTGCTGGTTTAGGTTGTAAAAGAAGTGCCAGGGTTCTGAAATAGCAGCTGCATCAGTGGATTTCCAATTCAACAGGGATGTTTCCTGATTGTGGCAGAATAATCAGCTCCCCTTGATGGCTCATTTGTATCATGTAACTTCAGAAGTCAATCTTAGAATGTCCGTCTTAGATTTGTCAACAATTACACAAACTAGTTAAGAATCTATATTAAATCTATTTCTTCTTAAATTAGCTCGAGTTGATTCTGTCCTCCACATTTATACACTTTTCAATTCAGGGTTGGTGGAATATGTATTATGTTTTAGCATAAGTTAAAGCACACATACATACAAGTCACTCATTAATATCTGTTTCTCTATTGTCTGCTATAGGTACAGATGCATAGTGGGAAAGCATTTAATACATGTTGAATGCATTTATATAAAATAAAGAAATACAATGAAACAAATGACTAAAAGCCCCGCATATTATAATTTGTAATATGATTTCTTTATCATCTAATGATTAAGTACTTTTATAATAAACCCCAAAGAATTGCAGAAGTCACACTATTTTCTATAATGTGTGTGCCAACATTTTTTTTTTTTTTAGTAAGTGGGTCATCAGCTGGGCTTTGAATGTTTTTCCTTATATCAGAAGTATGTCCTTTTCCGTTTCTATCCTAAGAACTACACACATTGCTTTTGATATGACAGAACTAATCCAAACCTTTTAGAAACTGCAGCAGTTGAGGACATGCCCCTGATTTGTCCACCTAAGGGTTTGGGGCCTTGGTTTACCATTAAGTTCATGGCTTGGCATTTTACCTGGAAAATCAAGAAATCATCTGTGAATGCTCTAAAAAGTTCAAATCAAGGTCAGAGAAAGCAAAGTTTGGCCATGATCAAGCATCTGTAAGGTGAAACAAAGGTCAGATGCATTGAAGAGTGAGCTGGCCCTGCTCTCCCCACTAGCCAAAGTCCATAGAAGCCACAATTGCCTTGGGACCCCAAGTGCTGCAGGTCAGAGGAGGCACTAGAGCATGCTACAGAGTTCTGAAAGAACAATTCAAGATTTTCTGGTTTAACTTTCCCAAATAATTAGCTCTAGAGGATGGCTTTGAATTTTCTATCCTTTTCCAGTATGCATGTTTTTTGCTTTCTAAATCAGTGGTGATCATACTAATAATTACTATGCAAACAAAAGAGACATGCTTCTGTAGCCATTTGCAGTCTGTCTGGCCACTCATTTGCATAACTCTTCCATTTTTAGCTATTACTCCAATCGTAGTGCCATTGACCAACTCTCCACATGCACACCACCTATTACCACTGACGCAGAAAGAGTAAACTGAAGAAATGCAAAAATATCAATGCGTAGATTTTTTTCCTTCTAAGTAATACGATTTTATAAAGTGGAAGAGAAACCGGACCCAGAAGAGGATGCAGTATTAAATGAGAGATTCTTGCAATGAGTATGCATGTGTGCACACCCATATTTGTGTTTTAAGATCAGAGATAAAAAGGCAAGTGAGACAGAAAAGAATGATGCAAAAGAGAGAATAAAGAAGGTCTTGCAAAATAGAGTTTGGCCACACTGCTTCATGTCCTTGCCATAGGTAATGCTATTATAAGATTCTGCTTTAAGTCAGAGAAGAAGAACTTTATGAAATGGACTTAAAAAAAAAACACAGCCATTTCTAACCTCAGATACCTAAATCAGCCCTCAGGCATGATTAATGCTTCAGCAGACCTGATCCAAAGTGAAATCATTACAGCTTATGCAGTTCATGCCTTCAAATGGTTCAGTCCTACAGGAAATTAAAGAATAAAGAAAATTGTATAAATACAATGATCAACCCAAAAGAGAAATTGGGAAGTTTAAAACTCATTTTTAGCTCCCACGTGAAGACCATCAATAGATTCCTGCACTGAGTTTAGTGAAGAATCCCAGTCTTGTTAATGCAAAGCAATACTTCTCTCTGATCCCATGGATCTAGCCCCTTCATGGATTCAGTGATGCCATGGGAAAGCACTTCAGCATCACCAACAACCTGCAGAGGCATAATAGCTATGCCAGTAAAACCCTCAAAGACCTCTTATCTTACTGCTGTTAATCACCCTGAAGAGCAAGAAAGTGAGAGGCATATCTTTTATCAGATATATAAATATCTTTTATATTTATTTATTTTTTATATTTTGAGAATATAACATATTTTCTTTTGCTTCTTCTTGGCCCCACGAATCATACTTGTGTCTTTCATGTACTCTGGAATCTTCTGCTCCAAGCTCCGAAAAGTCAGTAGAAAAATCTCCAGATAATTTTCAAATATCTACCCAATTAGGACAATT
>NW_027531902.1:8346297-8491381 GCF_008692635.1 Crocuta crocuta
CAGATAATTTTCAAATATCTTCCCAATTTGGAAAATTCCATACAATCCCTAATGGCTCAATCTTCCCCCCACCCTTTACAAACCACAGCTCCATTCATCATTGCAGTGCCTTAAGAATGATATTAGAAGGAAAGCAATGTTCCAAAATCTCCTTTGAGTAGGGCTGATTTTTAAGGAAATTGACTCTGTCAATGGAAGTTCTCAGAGATGAACATTTTCTATTACAAATGCTATAAAGGGGATTCTTATCCTTGGTGGGAGGTTAGACCAAACCCCTAAGGTCCTTTCAATCTCTGAAATTGGAAGTTATGAGTAACCTGTGGACTACTCAACTCTCCCTGTGTAATACATGTTTTTAAAGAGAAGGTTGAAGTGATGAATATACAGTTAGGTTCCAGGGGCCCATTCCCAGCTCAGAAACTGTTAAAGGCAAGACAGATCCTGTTTCCATTGCTATTTCCACACCTGACTTAACACAAGCCCCAGGAAGACAATAATATATCATCTTTTTTCTCAGTCAGGGTCAGATAAAGTCTATAAAGTTCAACAAAAAGCAACCATGACCCTTATTTTTCTCTTCTCAATGTACTACCAAAGTCTCTGGGATTTTGACTCAATTACAATGTAATTTAGGGTCAGCAGAATAGGACTGTTGTTGGTTCTAAAATTGGAACGGAGGTGTTTTCTGAGATTGTTGCAACTGTGGAGAGATAGAACATTTTGGCTTTAACATCTTTACCTCCTCGACTTTACTTGTGAGTTGAATTTGCTCTATTGTGGGAGCAAGAGTTGTGGCAGCTGTAGGCAAATCAAGGCTGCTAAACATCCAACTTGATCAACTGGGGACTGAGGCTGACATAATCAAGCCAGTGCTTCACAGTGTGGCCTTAGAAGATGTTCTTAAGGTGGAATAGAAGGAGGAAGGAGAGATATGATGGAGAACTTACTAAAAATTGAGTAAACCTTTACATAATGGAGCAAATAAGATTTCTTGTTTCAGAAAACATGTAATTTGCTCTCCTTTTCCTGCCAAGGTACTTGAGACATCACATCCATTATTATCCAAGGTTATTTCTTTAACAAATAAGATCAGAAATGATGTATTTCACAGTTTGGCTCAAGATCACTCAACCCAGTATTGCAGACAATTCATTATCTTTTCTGAGCATAATTACTTACTATGGAGATACAATGGAGAACAGCTTTCAAAACAACCTCAACTCGAACTCAGGCCTATATAGAGTATGCTCTGTGGTAGTTGTTACTGGTGTCCCCCAAAGTGATTTCAAATAAAAATAGTCCCACATGGGCCAGAATTTCTATACCTATGATAATTATGCAATTTAGTTCACATGGATTGGGATTTGGAAACTTGAGGCAAGAGACTAGAAGGCCCACAGATATTAACCCCCATGTTCTGTTTTTATCGGCAAAAGCCTCCATAGAAAGATACAAGTAAGTATACAGAACACTTAAAGATGTTTAAGCTGCTCTCAGAAAGTGATCAGGGAAGCCAGAGAAGGAGATGAGGTAGAACAATAGGTATGATGTTAGTAAACTGGATAAACATGTGAAGACTTCTAAATGTTTTATACAGAGTTTGTGAAGAGCACTCATGGAAACCCTACCTCAGAAGAGTCCACTGGTGTTAATGCATGAATAATGTGTTTATCAACATTCCCAAATGATTGGTAAAAATTAATCTGTTGGGTGAGCTTAAGGAGAAACCAAAACAACCCATTTCTTTAGTGAACAGAACCCAATTTAATTGCCCAGTAGGCTGGTAAATCTGGAATGGTAGCTTTCTCCCTGGCTGACACCTCTATAATGACCTCCTCATGGTCTACATTGCTACCTTATTTCTCCTCTCTCCCATCTCCAACATGATCAGCATGCTTTACTCACATAACCATGTACCAAAGAAAAGGGCAAGTGCAAATATAGGGGGCACCATCTCTGGAAAGTAGGATTTGCAAAAGGCAGTACATTTGCATATGGGTAAAGAAATGCTAAGTTTTTAATGACATGGATGCGTACCTTATAAAACTACTCCTTCCTATATGGATTAAGGATCATAAAACATAGGGTAATTTTCAGAATCGCAAATTGTACATTAGGTTGCTTAAAGTCTGGATAAACTTCTCAAACAGAATGGAGATATTCTCGTGGATAACAGTGTAGAAAATGGTTCATTTCACATCTTCCAATGACCTTGCTAAGTCCACACTCTATCTCTGCAGTGTATACCTTCCTGGACTGAAGACATTGTCTCTAACATTTTAACAAATGGTAGTGTAGTAAACAGTCAGAGAGAAAAGACCACTTAAAGAAAATAAGTGTAAGGACATTGCTCTATTGTCATCTTTCCTCCAAAACAAAAGTTGGTATTAAGCCTTTTTCTTCTTTTTGAGTTAGAGACATTTAGAATTAAATTCAGAATCACTTTCAGAAAACACAGACTCGATTTTAAAGATACCATACTGCCTCTAATTCTATTAAATGTGACCGTGTAAACATCTGCAAACTTCTGCAAAATTACTATACCTAAAATTTACCAAATTCAGTGTGCTTTTTCAGAGATTAAAAACACTTGAAGTACCACGGTCCTAGCAAAACACATCAGAGTAGAAGAGCATCACCCAAAGCAACTCTGGTCATGGTTGGATTGTCACCTCGAATTAGTATTCATGAGAGGCTCTCTGACAAATGGAGTTATTATCCACAGATGCTGTAAACATAAATCAGGAGGATATCATCAATAATGTTGTATTCTCTTTGTCCTCATCGTGTTTACAGATCTCACTTTGAACAGCACATAAATACTTAGAGCATATTGTGGGAAACATGCCACTCATCTTATTAGCTTTCTCTGGCTCCAAGCTCTGATGCTGATCATCCCCTGACAGTGTTTGCCAACAACAAAAGAAGCCTATTGATCACATTTCTTCTCCCTTTGGCAGCCTTTCTGCCCACGATTACCTTGCATCACTTGCCTTAAGTCAAATGTCACGGAACAACTTACTAGGGGTGCATCTATCTTGGAAAGCAAAATGTAGGACTATGAGTTTAATTGGAGGAAAATCCTTTGGTATTATGAATTGTTTACAATTTAAAATTTTATTTCTTGGCATGAACGAACAGCCAAAATCAAAGCTTACTTTGTGGGATCCAAATCCATAAAATAGTACTCATTTGCAATTTATTTTCTGAACAGTTTGCAGAGTCCCAAATATCTTGGAAGCTGACCCATCAATCATTCTGAGTCGCTCTATGTATGAACAGTTTTCTCTGTTGGCATTCTCTTTCTATAACAGAGTATCTCTATTGAAATTTCCTGGTAATTTTTCATCTGTAGCATAGTCTTCATTTGTCTTTTTACTTTGATTCCAGATAGCTAGTATGAAAGGATACATTATTTTTGGTTTAAATTGAAAGAAAACTTCACCGATTGAGAACTTAGGGATGTGACTAGGATAGGCATACGCTGTGTGAAAAGTACACATTTTTGGGGGTGATTTGCCATTATACTGGAATGGCATAGAGAACAGGTGCTCACATGTAAAGAGTCATTTCTGGTTGTAACTGGTCTCCTTAACACTTTGTAGTCTCCACCCTGTTAACTATAATTTGTTAAGGTGTGTGTTAGACTCTCTAGAGAGAATATAGGTCTGTCTCTTATCAAATCAGGAGCAATTTTACCTCACTGAAGCATATCGTGTGCTTTGGCTATTAGCATGCACCTTCAAGTCCATGTACACTGACATGTACCATGAAGGATGCAGGAATTCTGCCCTCTTTTATGCAGTTATCTGATCCTTGTTTCTGTCCTTGGGTAAATCCTGAAACTTCAATCTCTCTATGTTTTCTACCTTTGCTGACTTAACTCTACTACCTAGCATAGTGTTCAATCCAATTATCTGCTATTTGAATTCCCTGCCTGATTTTTCTTCCTTTCCTCCCAGTACTTGGCCTCTTAGACTTATAACCTCTTCTAATCATATCTTCAGGCCCTAGGGAATTATATACGCTTAGCCAACTGATGTGTCCACCACCACGTACCCACTCCCATGTAATGGTGTCTCTGATAAAAGGATTCAGAGTATGAAACCAAGAGAATTCTTCATGCAAACAGGGGCTTTGGATGAGAAGAGGAATTAAAGAGTCAATATTCTTATGCACCATGCTTCACTAAAAAGCCTAAGTCACCTGTAAGTCATAAATATGGCTGAAACGGAAAGCATGAAATAAATTTCTGCGTATACTGTCATTTCATGTTGAATAGCACCTTTCAAATAAAGGAAATATTTCAATTCAATATAAACAAGGATGCCTTGAACTGTCCTTGAAGCCACTGAAATTCCACACTTCAAACACACAAGAAAAAGTGCATTGGTGCCACTCAAGAAAAGACATGTGTTGGGGCGCCTGGGTGGCTTAGTCGGTTAAGTGTCCGACTTTCGCTTAGGTCATGATCTCGCGGTTCGTGGGTTCGAGCCCCGCGTCGGGCTCTGTGCTGACTGCCAGCTCAGAGCTTGGAGCCTATTTCAGAGTCTGTGTCTCCCTCTCTCTCTGACCCTCCCCTGCTCACGCTGTCTCTCTCTCTCTCCTAGAAATAAATAAAAATATAAAAAAAAAAAGAAAAGACATGTGTTCTAAGTTTTTATATCATTCAATAAGTGATTTTTATGTGCTTGACTATTTTCTTTCATTTTTTCTTATTCATTGCTCATATTTTTTTCTTTGTGGCTTTAAACAACTTTCCACTTGCTTCTCATGTAACTGTCTTCCTTAGGCTCCTTCTCGTCCAAGAAGTCCTTCCTAAACTACCCACATGTCAGCCAGTTTGGACATCAATCATTTTTCAAATGGTTTGTACCTGACATGTCTGGCCTGGACTCCTAAACCACTATATTTGTATTGGCTCTGCCTGTCAAGCTCTAGGTCTATATGATTCATTGATTGAATAATTCATTAATTTATTCATTCATTCAGAAAATAATTGAAAGATAAGCATGAGCTGGACTGCATACCCATAATCTTTAAGTCAGCAACAAAAAATAATCAAGGCTAGCATAATCCCTAAAAGAATCATGGATTTTTTGCTCTTTCTTTTGTAGATATTAATGACTTAAACAACCAGGGATTTAGACCCTGAGGATGGAATAGGATCAAGATTCTAGCTCCGACCATGAAAACAGTATATGCTATACTGACCCCTGCAAATCTTACCTTCTTCATCTACCTCTCTTCCTTTCCTGAGGATATTTGGTGAATAATTGAAATAATTGCAGAGATATATTGAAAGACTCTGTAAGTTCAGGGTATTATTGTTACTGTAATTAGGCTATGCACAGTACATGGAAATCTTGATTAGAGTACTGCTTTTTCAAAAGCTAATTTGCTTGCACAACAATATGTTTCCTGGATGTGTTTTCAGAGAATGTTTTACATTTTCTTTTCACTCCTGTTCCCAGAGCAAATGAATTGAAGTCTCCTCCAAGGCAAACTCAGAACCTGAAGGGTAAAAGATCCTGAGTGAGACCGATGAAGAAACATTTCCCTGTAGTGGCTGGGGATAAGCACCTGAGCAGATGCAAACAGAGGACCAGCATATGGGAAGCTGTTCTCTCTCTTAGGATTACGTCAGAGGCAGATGGACAAACACTATATTCCATGGTTTCATCTGTAGTGACTTTTGAAATGTTCCCTAACAAACCTTTCTCCTTCTGCTCAAATGCCTTCAGCCTTCCCTGACCTTGCAAAAACTCTGTGCCCACATAGCAATTATTTGATTCATGTTTTTATTTGTTTAGTACGCCTATCTCTCCTATACTGGATCAGAATCTCACCTTGCAAATCTCAAAATAAAGTCTAGGAACACATCTCATTTGTCCTTTGCTCACTAGTTCTTAAACTATCTTGATTTCAGACTTCCATCAGTCTATTGACTTTCTCCTAAGTGAAATGTAAATATATATAAATTTTTCATAAAATTTGAGGAAATTGATGAACTCCTCCCATTCCTGAAAACACAAATACTTGCTCCACAAGAATTCTTATAGTATTTCTGTTCCCTTCCCCAAAATGGTCTTGAGACTCTGGCATGATTGACTAATCAAAGGCAACCGTGGTCTTGGATGTGAGTTTTAGCCAGATAAAATAAAATTTCATCATTTTTGAATCCCTTGGGAAAATGATCATCACTGTCTTCAGGTTGCATATATTTACTTCTGAAATTCACAAGGGAGAACACATGAGCTGCTCCAGCACACAGGGCCACTGTGTGAACCTCAAAGATGTACATAAAGAACTTCTGGAAGGAAAGTCTTTTTGAACTCTTGCCTCAGGTGAAATACTTTCTATAGGAAATTCACCTTGGTGGTTTGAATTAATGTTTTGCTATTGCCACCAACAATGATTTGCCATAGACATCTTCACCATAAATATGGAATAGTTCTCAACTGATACTAAAGGTGGGGAATGATATCAAAATCACTCAGGGGGCTCTCACTAAAGTTCACTTCCCTCCCCCCATTGGAAAGGCATATTCAAGGCATGGAGGTTGCTGTCTTGAAAGAAGTGACTTCTGGAAGCGAAGGAATCCTATGTCACTTCTCCAGATGAATGGGCATTTATAACTAAAATAATGTCACAAACTTATAAAGAATTTATTGAGAACTTAATACAAATGCAAGACATTATTCTCAGCTCTTGTATTATCATGCTTAATATTTATAATAATACTATGACATAGACATAACTATTTCTGTAGTTTGCAAAAAAGGAAAAAGAAGCACAAATGGAACCCTTCTACCACTGGCTTCCCTGGGCAATGATGGCATCCCCATCCCCATCCTCAGTCAGGTGAGAACTTGAGAACTACTATGAAAGAACATTAGCAGGGAAGGCAGCAAAGCATCCATCTGTCCCAAAGAAGCAGCCCCATCTTCTGAATCCCCCAATTATTTTTCACCCTCCCTACCTCCCTCCTCTGCCACTTCCTCTAACTTTGCCCATGATTAGAAAACACAGATCCTCATTAAAGTCCATCTCTCCATCCTATTGGCACACATTAAAACTAGCAGTGGCCCGTGCAGTGAACTCAGTGGGATCCCAGCTAATCATTTTTATAAATTGAAAAATAGACTTTTTCTTCATAAGCACCATCTGTACCTTCAGGACATTCTTATTAACACTTTCTCTCCTGGGCCATGCTTTCCATTGAAAATAACTGAAAGCAAAAGTCATAGAACTTCTCTCTCTCTCTCTCTCTTTTAGCCTTTGAGATTTTTCTAAGAGGTCCCATGAAGTCAGCAGCTTATCTGGCCACTGTAGCAAAGTGGAGAAGTCTTTAATACATGTGGTACTATTGCTATATTATAAATGGGACTACAGAGGCTCAGAGACTTGAAAGTGATATGCCTGCTCATCGAGCAAAAGGTTTTGGGTGCACACTATGTAACAGGTATTGTTAAGTTCTTCAAATATAGCAGTGAGCAAAAGAGTGAAGACATCCTAATCCCATGGAGAACACATTCTACTCACAAAAAGGCAAACGATATGCCCTACTTAATGTGCACCAGGCATTGTTCTGAGATTATGTACAATATGTATATGTGTGTTTGCTCAATAGCTATTATCACTGTTTGCCAGTCAAGGAAACTAAGCAAAAATGTTAAGCACCCTTTCCAGGTCATATGGCTAATAAGAAGCAGAGCTAACCTTCAAGCCCAGTATTCTGGTACCAGAGTTCATGCTCTGAACTACCATTTCATCCCACTGTCATGTAGCTGGCTAGTGGACAGATATCTAGGATGTGTCATGTGACTTTGGGTCCAGTCTGTCAGCAGAGGATTCACTTTCTGGGAGAAAAGACATGCATACTTATCAAACTTTATTGACTGCCTTTCAAGGGTTTTTTTTCTACTTTCCATTTTCCCATTTGGATAGTGGCCAAGGGTACTAGGCTTCTCCACACATTCAGAACTGGCTCAAATCCAGGCTCTCCCACTCTGCAGTGGGGTAGCCTAGGAAGCCCAAACCTGCCAAGCCATGAAAAAATGAAGTACCTCATCTACTAGTGCCTAGTAGAGAACAAGTACTCAAAATATTTTCATTATTAACTATCATATTAAGTTGATAGGTCTGTATCCACCTCCTGTGACTTCTTATCTGCCTCTCCTTTTGTTTGAGAGAGGTTGGAACCACAAGGAACCTGAGTCAATCTTAGAACCTCATGAGGATTCAGCCTCCAGACAGTGTGGTTGGGAATTCCAACAGTGGTCCAGAAGGAACACAGGATCACCAGAAGTTCTTAAATCCCTACCCACCAGCTTTGCCACTGCAGACAGCTTTAGCTGCTCCCTCAGCAACTTTTACAATGTTTTCTAACCATGCACAAAACCAACCAGTTAGAGTTTGATTCAATTAGGTGGTATAACAAAACTTTTTCTGAGATACTGTTAAGGGCATAATGCTAAAAAGTGATGATGATTATGATGATAGCTGTGATTTCTGAAGCACCTTCTGCATACCAGACACACGAGGTGGTTCCCATTCACTGTGTCATGAAATGACAATATATTCCTGCAATATAATCCTCACAATTTTATAAATAAGGAAAATGAAGCTTAAGTGTAACAAGTCCTGTGTCCAAGATCACACGTTAAAGAAGTGCAAATAGGGTCAAAGCCTATGGCTTTCAAACTACAAAGGCTCTCTGGATTTTTCTCCCTTGGTTGGGGCCTAGTACTGGATCCTCAGAGCTCCTCACAGAGACAGATATGGGGTATTCCCCTGCCTCCCAAAGTCAGTGCAGTAATCACTGGTGCCCAGAGTGTGTTCAAGAGCCATCCACTTCCAACATTCAGGTCCTCTGTCTGTTCCTGGAGTGCTAGCAAATTCACCTCTCCAGGGGCAATCCTTAGTCAGTGAGAGATATAAATCAATAGGTGTGACATAGGGATCCCTGGGTGGCTCTGTTGGTTAAGCATCCGACCCCTGATTTTGGCTCAAGTCATGATCTCACAGTTTGTAAATTTGAGCCCCTCGTTGGGCTGTGTGCTTGGGATTCTCTCTTTCTCTCTGCCCCTCCCCTTATTTCTCTCTCTCAAAATAAATAAATGAAACTTAAAAAAAAAAAAAAACCCACATACAATAGATGTGCACTCAGTCTCCCTGCCCTTTGGTGAGACAATACTGAATTGTTTTCTATAGGACTCCTTGAGGGATCCTCTGAGAGATGAAGCCCGTCACTGGTTAGTTTCCTCATTAATGCACCCTTTGTTAGAGTGTTACCCTTCTCTGGCACCTTTGCTCCTCCCTCACATATGTTTCCTAAGGTACCTCCTAAAGAAACTACCTGCACCCAAGTCATTGCTTCAGCATCTGCCTTTGAGGGAAAACTACCTACAACTAGGAGAGAGTTCTAATTAAAGACGGCACCATTTATTCTGGAAAAATTAGTAGAAAAATCCTGGCAACTAGCACATATTAACTTTTTTTTATAAACTTATGTCCTTATTACATATTGACTCTGGCTGATTAAATAGCCAAATGTCAATCTAGTTGCTGGTGGCACCGAGCTTCGTGCTGTCAGCAGGCAGTGAAAGAAATGTCAGACCCAGGCCCTGTCCGGGGGAGGTTTATAGTCTGCAGGGAGAAAAGGGTGATTCTCATGCTACAATTAGAGAATAAAATCAGGCAGTGCATAATCAGGTGCCAGTCTGAGAGACAGCTGCTTTGCGTGCTTTAAGACTTCAGTGGCAGTGGGGTGGTGGGGGAAGCAACACTAAATAATGCAGGTTTCTCCAGCTGTGCCATGGGGGGTGGTTTCCAGTGCTCCGTGGTTTACAAGATGTAAATTGCCTCTGCTCTTTGGTTTCCATCAACTCTAGTCACAGCAAGTTAAGCTCAGCATACAGAAGCATGGGACACCCGGAGAAGAGTAACGAAGCACACGGAGTAAGAGTTTCAAATCCACTCAAACCCTCCTTCTGCATGACATAGCTGGAGTTCTGGAACAGGAAGGAGGCATTTCCCCCAAGGCGGTCCTGGGGGGAGGGGGGGCAGGACCACACACCACACACCTCACATGGAGCTGTGTGCAGAGCTGAAATGGGGTAAAGCCTACACTTTGTTCATCCCAGATTTCCCCGTCGAGTTATACAGGATGTGAATTTGGTTTTTGACAAATTTCTGCAAATGGGATTTATACTGAAAGCACAGCAAAGAACAATGGGGAAATTCATACTTAAGTTACATAGGCCATGAATTGGTTGTGATTCTGGCTCTCTGGGCAAAAAGATTGGGAAGTGCCAGCTGCCTATACCGAAGTCTTCTATGTGACGTTTTTAGGTTAGCTTTGAAGCAGAGTGTGTCAAGTAATCTCTAGTAAGATTCAGATACCAAGTGAAGTTCTTCATATTATTCCTCTCTGACCCTCACAACAAACTCATCAAATCATACTCTATCCATTTCTTGAATGAGAAACTAGTTCCCAGGCCTCAGAAGAGCTACTCAAGATATAAGGTGGGTCTGACTCCAAAGCCCTTGATCCTTATCACATTTCTATGCATATTCAGCAGATTAATAACACTGGGTATTTGTGTTCATATTGGTTTGTGTGGGTGTAGATAGGGGCATTGCACATAAAATGCATTCTACATGCACATATATTCATGTGCTTATCATAACTAATACTGATAAAAACGCTTGCTTTCCAACTAGCAAACCAGCACACTTGTTTATCAAATGTCTTGTCCAATGCATGAGATTCAATTGTCCTGCTTTATGTGTGAGAAGTGAATAAAAGAAAGATTTAGAGTTACGCTATCCTTTCATTTCTAAGGCCTTTTCATTGTTAGTCACCAAAATGCCATGATCTTATTCAAAGCAATATTATCCATGAGCAAATGTGTTTGGGATTCTTCTGTTATGTGTATGTGGGCTTGTTTGTTTTGGCAACTGCAACATTTCCATGTGGCTATTGATTAAGTAAAAATGGATATTACATATAATTAATAAAGCTTTATTTTGGATTTACTAAGTTTTCTTTCCTGCTGCAGACATCGTCTAAGAATGTTCACTTATTTTGCATTGGCATTAAAAATTTTTTTAATGTTTTTTATTTATTTCTGAGAGAGAGAGAGAGAGAGAGCATGAGCAGGGGAGGGTCAGAGAGAGAAGGAGACACAGAATCTGAAGCAGGCTCCAGGCTCTGAGATGGCTGTCAGCACAGATCTTGATGTGGGGCTTGAATCCACGAACCATGAGATCATGATCTGAGCCAAAGTCAGCAGCTTAACCAACTGAGCCACCCAGACGCCCCTTGCATTGGCATTTTTTAAAGCAATCTCACCTAGATTTTTCCAAGGTAGTTACATAAAGTTGGCAGGGCATTATATTGCCCACTTATGGGTTAGAAAGTTGAGAATCAAAAGATTTATCATTCTTCATCACTTATCATTCAACCAATAATGGAGTTAGGTCTTTGCTTCAAAACGTGTGCATGTACATGTTTGTGTATCCCAATGTCAGCCATACACACATTTACTGAGCACTCACAATGTATCAGACAATGTTCAGAGATGCATGACTTATGGACTCTGCACTGAAATTAAGGAGAAAAACATGTAAACAATCATTTTTTCCAGCAACAGGTATTGCTGTTCCAGCAACATGGTCTAATCGTAATTAAAATACGATTAGACCATGAGAAGAGAGAGAATAAAATTGTCTAGAGGTGAGAAATCAGATAAATCTCCTCAGGGCTATTTTTGTTAGCCCTAGGAGAAGAACAACATTTGGATGGGTAGAGAAATTGGGAAGAAGGTATTCTATGCAAAGAAAACTACCTGAGGACAAGTAAGGATGTTAAGGAGGCTGTGTGTTAGGAAGGCTGCAGGGTGGAGGGAGTTGAGTGCCAGAAGGAAATGGTGAGGAGAAACGGGAAAGCAAGAGGGCATCAAAATCACGAGCACCACTTAGAAGTATGTCAAAGAGTGTCAGTTTTATTTAACAGGAATTGGAGAGGTATTACAATTTACAAATGAAGTGGAAAGAATGACTTCTGTGACAGAAGTTGGGAAGGAATTGGAACAAACTGATGGAGCTGCCAGGTGATGGAGGAAGCATCGCCTCCTCTGGGAAGCATTCCTGGATACCCTGAGGTAAGGGTAGTTACTTTTCCCTCAGGATCAACACTACCGTCCAACGTGCCTATAACAGCACTCAGTATACTGTTTTTACTTCACCTGATGTCTGTGTCTGTCTCTATTTGTCTCCCCTCTTCCTCTATCCCGCACAAATCAGGCTATGCACAAGTGCAAACAGTTCACTGCCATTTTGTGTGTAGTTAATCTTTATATCCTAAACACTCAGCATATTGATGGCTCACAGTAGGTACTCAAATAAAGGTCTATTGGATTTCATTGAAAGGAACTCATAGGAAAGAAGACAAGGACAGATGAAAATATTGATGGCTTTCAGGTAGAATAAGAGTGGTTAAGAAATTTCATGTCTGATGATCATTATTTTCTCAGTGTGATAGGAAGCAAAGCCATCTATTGTGGGGGAGAAGAACATAAATTATGTTGATTACCTGAGAAAATCAGTAAAGGTTTTTCTCTGGAGGATGCAAAAAAAAAAAAAAAAAATCTGAAGTAGAAATGTGTGTGCACTGGGGGAAACATTTAAAATTGCACTGTGTTTCCAGATGAGAATAGAAAGTATTATTGTAGAATACAGAAAGTTTGGTTACATGATTTGTTTCCAGGTAAGAAATATGGCTTTATGACCTCAGGTTGGGATCTACCACTTGGTTCTTGAGTTCAAGTGGTCAAAAGAACTCAGAATGCTAAACAAAAAGTAAAATAAAACAGATGGGCAGGACAGAAAAGCAATAGAATAATTCACCAAAAATTTTTAAAGAATTGACTCTAAAAATGAAGAAGGTAAAAACCTCACTTAGTGGACAAAGTGGAAAGTGGGACTTTTAAGACTGTTGAGAAGAAAAATACATGGTAGCCAAAGAGCACTCAGTCAATTTCAGTTCCATCTCCACTACCATATATTAGCTGTTACCTGGCTTGAATTTACTAACCACTCAGAAATTTGATTTTCATACTAGAAAATAGGTCTCATCACATGGTTGGAAACTAAGAGGTTTTCTGTGCTTCTAGCCTATACAAAGAAATATCAGAAGGTGGGATAATCCATCTCCAGGCAATATGTGTCATAACTAGAACTGACACCAGCAGCCCTACAACTCAGTAATGCTGTAAGGAAGGATACCCCAGTATTAGGGAAAAGACATACAGAAGCGTTGACAATACTGACTCCATCTTTGGCCTTCTATCATGTTCATTTTCCGGTCTCAAAGTGTCTTTTCAGTTTGGGGGATACTTCACTGTCTCTCCCCAACCTGCTAACAAGCGACTGTCATTCCTTCCCATAGATACCCTCTGCCTGCATATCACACTCTCCACACTTGCCCATCCTGTTCTAGATCCTCAAAGGTGATTTCTGTGAGCCAGAACACCAGGACCTCTTGCCCTCTGGCTTCTGGTTGATTTCTGCTATTTATCCCCCTGGCTGACCTCCTGTCGGATAACAAGTTGCCCATGACAATGTATCTAAGACCAGCGTTCCTGTCAGGCAAAACCTCTCATAGTTACAAGTCTCTTTATTCACATCCCTGCTGGGTAAGGTGACTCTAATGAACAATATTTAATATTTCTTTTTTGATCATTTGGCTACCCTGCATATTCTTAAAAGGCATCATTTTGAGTGTCATTTATCCATGTTCAGGGCACTAAAACCATAAGAAAATTTCATAGAGATTTAACTGACATACTCCATCAGTTGTTTCAATATGTGGTGTGTGTGTGTGTGTGTGTGTGTGTGTGCACATGCTGCTGTGTTATATTTTGTTAAACTATATCATGGGCTTTTGCCAAGACATTTTCTTCTCTTAAGGATGGAAATATAGCGAAAAACAAAAGCCAAACCACTGAATTTAAACATCTGTTCCCTTGAATTCTGGTTAATTGAGGTTGACAAAAATACACATGCCAAGAGAACAAAATAAAACATTTCTGGAAGTTCTGCCTACCAGAAAAAGTAGACTGCAGGATGGAGAATATCAATCATTGAGTTTTCCTTGAATATGAGGCACATTTTAGAGAAAAAGAAAGATTCCCAGGCTTCTGAGTTGCTGTTGATGCAATTAGGAGGGCCTGTTGCACAATTAGCACCGTAACCATGGCCAGCTCCATCTGATGACACCTTCCTTCAAGTGCAGCTAGGGAAACTGGGCACAGTGAGTCATTTGCAGCTAATCTTATAGTGGCTATAATTTGTGGTGCTAGGAAACACACAAAAAACCTAAAAATAAAATCTGTCACCTCCAAGCATCCTTTCCCTATTCACATTCATTCACATTAGTTTCTTACAGTTCTCCACTTGCTCAGGAGGACAATGACAGGGCAGTCATTAATCAGTTATTAATAAAAAGAATTTTTAACCTTCATCTTGAGTATCAAATATTCTATAACTCTACACAGTGAGCTAGTTTCCTCCCTGAAAGCAGGCAGTGGTTAAGTTAGATTTTTCTCAACTCTTTTTTGAAAGAGAGAATGATAATTGTGATTATTTTAATAACCATCTTTTGACATGACAAGGCTATTTTTCTAATTATACAATACATTCATGTGGGGTTCCTGGGTGGCTCAGTCTATTAAGCAGCCAGCTTCAGCTCAGGTCAGGATCTCATGGTCTGTGGGTTCGAGCCCCATGTCAGGCTCTGTGCTGACAGCTCAGCGTCTGAAGCTTGCTTCTGATTCTGTGTCTCCCTCTCTCTCTGCTCTTCCCCTGCTTGCTCTCTCGCTTTCTCTCTCTCTCTCTCAAAAATAATAAACATTAAAAAAAATTTAATACATTCATGTGGAAGAGATTAGCCTAGATAAACTGTAAGCATTTAACTGACTCCTGCCCTAACCATACACAAAGCACATGAAAGAGGAGTAAATTGCACCTCTAAAATAATAAAAATAAGGACTATATCACTGCAATTAATATACTGGAAGATTTCAGATCTTCCTAAGACACAGATGATGAGGAGAACTGGATTTATGTAAAGGCAGGCCAAAAACAGAGTGCAAACACACAGATGAAGACTTCTGCAGACCTAGGGGCAGTTCTGGGGAACTTGAAGCCCAGAGTTACCAGAATCAAGGTGGGGGAGGAAGAGCTAGGCCTTAAGTAGGTGATGGTTGGGAGAACTCTACAGAACAGCTAAGACAATGGTCCTTTCTGGAATGACAGCCACAGAGGAATGAAGATGGATTTTCATCCTCACCAGGGCAAGTAGAATGATGCTGCAGGAGAAGGACATTCCTCCTGGTAGCTCCTAATCCCTAAAGAGATGTCAGCACACCCAGCAGCTAGGTGATCCTATCCTCCACCTCTGGCAAGTCCTTCCTTTCTGTGGAATGACTGAAGGCAGACCAGGGTGAACAATGTCATTGCCCATTCAGCCATTAAAAACAAAGGTAAGAAAACAACCAACATTGCCAAGTACATGATGAGCAGTATTACCCAACTTCACTAGCAGTTATAATTCCCAAGGAAATTACTAGAACAAAGAGAAGATGTCTTTCCCACCTTGTGAGAGTAATTAGTGTATTTACAAAAAACTTAAGAAATTGCTTTTGTTTCAATAGTTAAAAAACTATGCATTCCTAAGCTTCGAAGCTGACATACCTTTATACTAAAACACATCAAATACAATTAAAATGGAAGTAATTACTTCAGTAGTTCAGATTAATTATTGTTTTACAATATAACATTGTATTTCTTTGTAGTTTTACTGTATAATTTGGCTAATTACTTATTTCCATAAACTCTCTTAGATACTACTACAAACTGCACACGTAAGAAATGCTCATAAAAAGTATTTGGCCCATGCTTTAGATACTGTATCTCCCTCTCTCTCTGACCCTCCCCTGCTTATGCCGACTCTCTCTCTCTCTCAGAAATAAATAAAAACACTTAAAAATAAAGTATTTGGCCCAAAGATTAAGGGAGTCCATCTTTAATTTAAAGATCAGATCAATTTTTAAAGGACAGTCAATGGACATAATATAAATGAAATAATTTCAAATGTGTTTTTTATTTTAACGGTCACCTGGCATGAAGTGATCACCGCTAAAGACTGTGTAACTTTCACTACTCTTAGTCAAGCACAACACACAACAACTATACAACATGCAACAACTGTAAAACTGGGACTTCTGTGGTAATTTGCTGATCATAAAGTATACAAAAATCAACTTAAGAGAAATTTACATTGGCTGAGTTTTGAGAATTCCTGACACTCGAATGGACTCCTGTTAAGAGTAATATTGTGTATGACTGCCATAGTCAGAGTCACAGAACCCAAGCTGGGAAGCAGAACGTATGCAGATATGAAGACATTAGCAATACGGAAGGTACGGTCAAAGTGTTCTAGATTTTCCAGTTCTGTCTAAAAGGGAAAACAGATGAAAAATCTGGCCACAAAATTAAAAGTCACAGAGAATAGGTCCAGAAATTCCATTTAGAGCAGGGTGGAAAACAGGAAAACATCAATAAATAACTGGAAAAAAGATACAAGTCTTTGATTCAAAGGCCACACACAAACATTTTTTAAATGTTATTTATTCTGAGAGAGGGAGGGAGGGAGAATTCCAAGTAGGTCTATGCTATCAGCACAGAGCCTGATGTGGGGCTCCATCTCAGGAACTGTGAGCAGCAGGGGACAATTTATTAGAGCGTAAGATTAGAAAGTAAGAATAGTATGAAAGTTCTCTTTGCAGAGAGGGGGCACTTGATAGTGAATGTAGCAACAATAGGCAAGGGTCCTTGTTTTATAAGGTTCTGGTCACCCTCCCCTTCCCTTCCTCCTCTTCCCTCCTCAGCTTCTACTCTTACTGGCTAGATGACTCTAGGTGCTGGACTGTCCATTCCTGATGGACTAAACTCCATTGTGTGAGGAGTCACACAATGGTCATACTATTCCTCCTGTAACATAAGTTTTATGGTTTACTTTTTTTAGTTAGGTATTTTGATTACCAAATTCCTGAGGGGAAAATGAGGGGGAGTAGGTGGCATCTGTTACATTCTTAAGAGAGACCCTGCACCCTAGGGGATTTGCTGCAGTCAGAAGCTGCCAGCATACTTCCAAAATATGTGTTCTTTTTCCCCACACAGGAACCTCAGGTCCAAACCTTTCCCCCTCTTACCATTTTATCCCTCTTTTCCCTATCATATCATGACCTGAACTGAAATCAGGAGTCAGATACTTAACAGACTGAGCCATCCAGGTGCTCGAAAGACCAAACACAAATTTTATGTAGATCATATGTAGATAATTCAATGTCTGAAAATAATGGTTTAGAGAAAGATAGGCAAAGTAAAGAATGAGAAGGGAAAAAGATGATGTTATAGAGTTAAAATAAGATTAAGTGAGTAATAAAAGGCTGTAAACTAGACAAAGTGAAACATACAAATTGATCCACCCAAAAGGCTATAATTTTTTAAAATATTTTCACTTGATTCCATTGCTTTAAAATATTTAAAACAAACCTCATAAAAAAATACAAGAAAAAATTGAAAAATCCATAGCTGTTATAGGAGAATTTAATGCCATCTTTCTGAATTGATAAAACAAATAGATAAGTAAAAGTAAATATAGGTGTCAAGGATTAAATAAAACAATAGTCTTCCAAATAAAGAGTCCTACCTTGTGAAATAAACCACCATACCCTATAAATGAAAGAAAATAAACATTCTTATTTAAACTGCAATATTGACAAGAGGGACCAAGCCTTGAAGACCTAAGAACATCATTTATCAGGTCCTAAAGGCAGAAATAAGCTGGGCGGATTGGAGAAACAGAAAAAAGACAAAAAAAAAAAAAAGAAAGAAAGAAAGAAAATAAACATTCTTTCAAATGCACATGAAACATATACCCATATATAATGGCTCTATAAAAGAGTTCAATAAAATACAACCATATTCTCTAACTGCAAAACAGCAAAAATAGAAATTAAACATGAGTTAGACTAGTCATAGACTCTGTTAGCTTGGAAAGTTTAACACTTTTGTTTAAATAGCTATTGGGTTGAAAAGGCAATCTAAGCAGCAATCCCCTTTGTAAAGGAGACCTTGAGAACTGCATTTGCAAAGTACATTACATAAGAGGGAAGAAAAATCTGTCCGTATTAAAGAACAAATTTAGAGATAGTGATGGGGCTTCTGGAAGTCTAAATTCTTCCCCCTCCCACACTTTTCTTCATACCCCGACCAAAGAAAACAAAACATAAAAAAACTTATGTGGTAATAACCCAGCTTTGGAGAAAGAAATATGCTCATGTACTGTTGAAGGGACTTTGCATTGGTAAATCTTTTTGAAGAACAACTTCTCAGCATCTATAATGATTTGAAATGTGCGGACTTTTTTATCTAACAATACTGTTTCTAGTAGACTAACCTAAAGCAATACTCACACATGCACAAACATTAGACTGTTGATGTTTTTTGCAACAGAGCTTGTCATAGCAAATAATAGGAAACAAAATAACCATAAATTAAGGGAAATAGTTACCTAAGTGTCATTTCACCCATTTATGGGACACGAGGCAAATTTTGTTCTATTTTGTTTATTTTAATTTTTGTTTAATTATAATGAAATACAACTATATGTTTCAATAGGGAAGTAAATCTAAAACATATCATTAAGTGAAAATGGAAGTTATATAATAATACATATAATATGAGCTTACTTACTTTAAAAAATATGCACTTGTACTTGTATATAGAAAGATATACAGATATGTAGAAAGACTTAAGATAAGGATATGATAAACACCTTTTTCAAAATTTATTTTATACTTTTTAAAGTTTATCTATTGCATTTGAGAGAGAGAGAGAGAGAGAGAGAGAGAGAGAGAAGAGTAAGCCTGAGCCAGGGAGGGACAGAGAGAGAGAGAGGGAGAAAATTCTAAGCAGGTTCCTAGCCACCAGTACAGAGTCAGTGTGGAGCCCGATCCTGGGCTCAATCCCACAAACCACAATATCATGACCTGAGCTGAAACCAAGACTCAGACACTTAACCGATGAAGCCACCCAGGTGCCCCTAAGAGACACATTTAAAGGCACAGACAAAAATCCAGGACAATGTATAGTGACATATACATGGGTACCTTTAGGGAAGTCTTAGGGAGCACTTTCATTTCTTGAATCTGAATATTTAAGGAGTGTCTATATCTCAAACAGTGAAAATAAATTCACAATTATTTTTAATAAAAACAACAAAGTTATTGTACTACTTAGAAAAATAAGTAGTAAAAATAGAAAAAAAAAAAGCAGCAGAAAAAAAAACCATTCAAAATTCTACAAAATTCACCCATATCACTCATAGTGTAAATTTTACAGATTATTATACTTGGAAATATCTGGGCCAAGTGCTGTGATCTGTTCTATTTGTGTAGATTCTCCTTCATCTTTCCTATGTTATGTCAGAGTCCTGAATAGTGATAACTGATACTCAGAATAAGGATTATTATAACCCACAAGAGCAGCAGGCAGAAAAGAAATATCCAATTTTTTCATTGCACTCCACTGAAAAAAGCACAGAAGCAGATTAAGACATTTTAAAAGGCTTTTTCTACAAAAGTTGACATGTACAGATTATAATATTAGTACACTTCTAGTCTTAAAAAAAAACAAAACTCTAAAACAGCATTAATTCTTTCCACTCCTACAGCAAAATTTCTTCTCTCCTAAGTTTTATACTTAACACATGGCCCAGCCAATTCAGTATTGATTTTCATTCATTCAATCATGAATACTCTTTCTTTCACATTCTGCTTCCAATTCAGATTCCTGGCTCTCCTGAGATGATTCTTTCTCAGACTTCCACTGCCCCCCCCACCCCCAGCCTCCAATGTCTCTGGGAGATTTCAGCCATAATCTCTCCCCTCCCACCTTTCCCACCACAGTCTTCTTCACAAATGACCCAGTGTTAGCTTTGAGAATTTAAATGTTTAAAATATAAACCATATAATTTATTCCCTGATCAAAAATACATACCCTCAGTGATGTAGAGAACAAAGGTAAAGAAATGTAAAAACAAACAAACAAAAAACAATGAATAAACTTCCTTACAACTTACAGCTCATTGAAAAGTACTTGGGACAGTGGGACAAGAAGGGTGACCTTCCTCCAGGAACTCAGCTGCCTCAATGTTAATACTTTGCTAGAGGCTCAAGGCAACCTTAGCTTGACATCAGCCCAAAGTCTAGGATTCTGTAAGTCTTCTTTAATATATGAAAATCCCTTTGGGTCATGATCTCACAGTTCATACATAGGGTTGAGCCCTGCCCTGCGTAGGGTCGAGCCTTACGTCCAGCTTTGTGCTGAGTGTGTGAAGCCTGATTCTTTGTCTCCCTCTCTCTCTCTGCTCCTCCCTGGTATGCTGTCTCTCTCTCTCAAAAATAAATAAATAAACATTAAAAAAGAAAAATCCCTTTGGAAACTTCCTTTATCTTTACCCCTAAGATATATGTTAGCAATCAACCTCCAACCATATGGCCACTAATACACATCTGAACGGTCTCAGGAATAAGGGTTTACTGGGCAGTAGTTTTGTAGTAAATTACCTTATTCTAACAACAGCTAGCCCATCAAGTTCCTGGAAACCTTGCTTCCAAATTCCTTAGAAACTTAATGTATCCCTAACTCCCTCCCAACTTGGAAGTATATAATTGGTCTCTCCTTATAACCCCAGTGCAGCTCTTTCTGCACATGGGTCCTGTCCCCGTGCTTTACTATGCCACCTTTTTGCACTGAAGACATCTCAAGAATTCTTTCTTAACAACCATTTTCTCCTGAATCCCAATACTTCACATCACTCAGAAAAAGAAAAATCCAAATCCATATTCCATATATGACCTTCATGATTGAGCGAGTCTCTGCTCTTCTCTCCCTTGATCACTCAGTTCTGTCTAAATAGGTGATTTTGCTGCTCCTCCACACAGCAGGCTTACTCTCCCTGAGGGTCTTGGTTCTTACTAAAGACTATTACCTGGGAGCCTTCCACCAGAGATGATCAGTTCCATTTCTAAATAGGGCCATGGGGTCATTCTCTTCAAATATCACTTCCTCAGAGACTTACCCAGGCTGTCCTATCTAAAATGACACCTATCCTGCCCCTATCCTGCTTAGTTTTCCTCAGAGCATACCACTACATGATATTAAGTTATGTAATCATGTGCATTTTGTCAATCTCCCTGGCTGAAAGATAGGCTCCATCATACCAGGGACTTCCTCTTGTTCCCTTCCGCAGCTCATGTCAAAAAGACTAACAGGCATATATAATATAATCCTGGCATTCAATGAAAATATGTAGACGGATAGAAGAGAAAGACACAGCGAGTGGATATTAAGGAACTGCCTAGGAAGTTACAGGGTGAGCCCGGACTCAGGTAATGGCTCTGGAGACAGAAAGACGCAGTCAAATTTGAGAGATATTTCAGGGGTAAAATCATTAGATCTGGTGACAGACTGCACAGGGAGTAGGATGTGTGAGGAAAGGGAAGGTGTCAAGAACTGGTTATAAGAACTGGATATTGTGCCATTGACTGAGACGGAGAACACTTCACAGGTGCCCAGAATAAGGATGTGGGAAACACATAGATAGTCAAGGTTTCTGATTCGTTCAACTTGGCACATGCTGTTTGGGAATTGACTTTGGCAACTGATTTCTGGTCCAGAGATAAGGGTGTACTCAGTTCAGGCTTGTGTTTCTGGGATCTCTCATCAAATGTCCTACTAGCAAGCATAGTATTGGCATCTGAATGTGAGCGTCTCATTTCATCAATCAGCTGTGTTGCTGTCAGATTTTATCACCAGTTGAATACTTTGGAGTCCTTAACTGAAATTGGATGAAAGGTAAATCAGGTAGGACCTGGCTGCTGCTGTAATAACCAGAAGTCATATTTTGTTGACCTAATTTGAGAGCCATTTTCTTTAATAGTATTTAAAGTTTTATACTAATTTTCAGAACTCTGCCTATGTTTATTTCTTTCACCCTATTTTATGTTTTCCAGGTGGGTGTATTCTAGTTTGGTTTTACTTTCTTCCAGCCCTGTCATTTGCCAGATGTACTATTTTTAGTTATTTTTTCAAAAACTTTCTTGGGGAATTCGGGATATAGACAAACTTATAATTCTCTTAGTGACTAGTTTCAGATTTTTAAAAAACCTGAGATGAACCTCTACTTTTATAATTCCTAAAATCAAAATTAAAACAGTAACTTGTGGATCCCCTAGGGAGGATTAGAAATTTAATGTGTGACATTTTATTTCTCCACTTAGCATATTCCATCCCCACCACTCACTCAAGCCACAAATATGGAAGCCATTACTGGAGCCATCAGGATTTTCAACAAATTTCCCAATTCTACCCGTTTTCCTTCCTAAATACCCTTGGTACTCATCCCATTTTCCCCTGTAAATATTACCTTCTCAAACTTCTAGGTCCTTACGTTTCCTCACCTGGACTTTTGTAACAGCGTCTCAACTAGTCCCTTTGCTGCCAGTGTGTGCTCTGAGGAGCAGTGAATGTTTGATGAAGCATCATGTGTTTCAACCCTTCAACAATGTCTGATCACCTTACCCCCCCAACCCCGGTAACATGGTGTGTAACATCCCCTTAATTCTCGCTTGCCCACTTTCCTGGCCCTGAACTGCTTCTAGCCCTACTCTGGACTTCTTTGATGCAGAAACAAGAAATTATGTTTATTTCCCCACACAAATGTTACATTTTTTTTCTATTTTATTTGCCCATATTGCCTTGAAACCTTGAATAAATATGATTTCCATTTTCTTGTATCTAGTACTTGGACATAATTAAAATTTCGTTTTACATTCCTTGGAAGTCTGTTCCAATAGACCAATCGTGGACACTACCAACTAACCATTTGCCTTGCTTTGATGCGACAATAATCTGCATCATTAGTGTGTCTATCATTGAATCTGCCATATTTTAAATAACTATCCTTTTGGTAATTTTTCCAAAAGACATTTATCCTTTAGAGGAAAAGGGACTATATTTTGTTATCCTTTTTATCAAAGTACTAAACAATACAGTCACAAAACACTAGGTGCTCAATACATGTTATTGAATGTAATGCCTGTTTGCTTCAAAACATTGTGAAACCTTTTTATCTGAAAACTTCAAATTTTGTTGTTGTCATTATTGTTACATTTTAGGAAAATGTTCTGTTATTTTTGTTCTTTAAATTTCAGCATTATTTGTTCTACTTTCCTCTTTGGAAACCCCAACTAGTCATCAGTTAGCTGTCTGCTCTCTGCTCTCATACCTATTTTCTTTGCTCTCTCCGTATTTATTTCTATGACCTTTACATTATGGTTTTTATTATTCAACACTGATTTAATTTTGTGCAGTGGAAGTACTGTCATTTATTGTCTCCTGTGAGAATTTTAATTTGGCATTTATTTATTTAATTTATTTCTCTATAGAACACACTGCTTAAGAACACTTGCTCTGGGGATAGTCTACTTTGGTGACAGAGAGGTCAGGTGCGTGTGACCTCTTGCAAATAATTTACTCTCAGCTTCATTTATCTGAAGCCTAGAGCCTGCTTCAGATCCTGTGTGTGTGTCTCTCTCTGTCCCTCCCCTGCTTGCATTCTGTCTGTTTCTCTCTCTCTCAAAAATAAACATTAAAAAAAGAAAACTTCATATTCCATGCTTCTAATAGGAAATTTAAGGTTTTAAGAGTAAACTAAGAGTTCTGAGATTGGAAGAAACCATTTATTGTTTCCTATGAACATAATCCTACATTCTGTTTCATGTTCAAATATTTATTGTCTTTATTGGGCTGTTTATAGTTCTTGCTAACATTTGAATAACAATGACTAAAGATTACATCTCTTATAGCATACATTGCTTTCTTTTTCTTCAGGTCTATCTAACTTATAGCATAGAGAATCTCTCAGAGTTTCAACTGATTTTTGACGTTTTGTATCTTGTAACTTTCTGGGAAATATCTTAATCCATGGAGAATGTCAGACGTTTCATGAGAAAACCTATATAAAATTGGTTTTTATGTAGCACATCAATTTAGAAAGGCTTTTTTAATGTTTATTTATTTTTGACAGAGAGAGAGAGGGAGACAGCGAGCGTAGGAAGGGGCAGAGAGACAGGGAGAGAGAGAATCCAAGCAGACTTGGTGATGTTAACACAGAACCCGACATGGGGCTTGAGTTCAAGTCCCTGATATCATGACCTGAGCCAAAATCAAGAGTTGGATGCTTAACTGACTGAGCCACCCAGGTGCCCCTAGAAAGTTTGTTTTTGAGCAGTGTGGTGTGGTTTGAAAACTTTCTTCCTCTTTTTGTTGATGCAACTCACATACCATAAAATTTAATTTTCAAAGTCTATGAGTCAATATTTTTCAGTAAGTTCACAAGGTTGTGCAGCCATTACCACTATCTAATTATAGAGCATCTCCATCAACCCCAAAATAAACCTCAAACCCATTCGAAGACCCACTCTAGTTTCTTTTGTCCCTATCCTTGACAACTATGTTCAATCCCTATGTAGTTGCCTCTTTGGACATTTAATATAAGTGGAATCATACAATACGTGGCCTTTTGTGCCTGGTGTCTTTCAATTAGAATATTTTTAAGGCTCAGCCATGTGGTTTCATGAATACGTTATTTCATTCCTTTTATGGCTGTACATCTAGCACATTTTGTCTATCTATTCATCAACTGATGGACAAACTGCCTGCTTGAAGAGTCTACCTATTCTTGATTGCTCCCTGCCAGGCAGTAATCTCAGTGTTTACAGGTCTTCCTGGAACCTGCACTATTGTCTAGGTGAGTCTAATTCTGAGGTCCAGTGTTAGTATTAGTATGTCCTTGCCTCTAAATGAAAGCTACAGTCTCTGTTACCAGTTTTATCTGCAAGAAAAGTGGTATTTTGGCCTCCAACCTGTATTAATATATGTATTTTTTAATTTAACAATTGGTTCAGACTTGAGTTGAGAAGAAGGGTGTCATTTATTGGTTTGTCCTGAACTCCTGATAGTACCCAATTTAAACAGTGAGTATTATTCTTGGTATTGTTTTGCTGTTGCTATCACTGCTGTGGCTGCCACCATCATCATCTCAGCTGGCCCCTTTCATTTTAGTCTGCTTCCTTTTCATTTCAGCCCATTCAATTTTTATAAAGTCATGCTTTGGATTCAAAGAGTTCTCATATATTTCTCATATATCCCCATATATTAGTTTCAAGAATGACGGTTTACAGAGTGTTATTTTTTTGACAGTAACCCACATCAATGGTACCCTTCTGAGTCTCATGATATTTTCAATTGGATTATATACAAGTATTATAACATATATATCGTTGTGCAACCATCACTACCACCAATCTCGAGAAGTCTTTTCATCTTACAAAACTGAAACGCTGCTCCCATTAAACAATAACTTCCATACCCCCTGCGTCTCCAACCCCTGGAAACCCCCATTTTACTTTCTCTGTACTTTTTTTTTCCTTGTTTTTGTGAACTTCCTCTTTTCCTCCACACCCAAGCCTCTTTCTGGTAACCACCATTCTACTCTGTTACTCTAAGTTAGGCTTCTTCTTCATTTTTTTTTCTTTTTTCAGATTCCACATATAAGTGTGAGATCATGGAGTATTTGTTGTTGTGTTTGGCTTCTTTCACTTAGGATTATGTCATCCAGGTTCATCCATGTTATTGGATGTTATTGTAAATGGCAGAATTTCCTTCTTTTTAAAGACTAAAAATCTACATATTTTAAAGACTAAAAATCGATATATGTATATTTATAAATCATGCATATTTATGGACACAGACTGTTTCCGTATCTTGGCTATCATGAATAATACTGCAATGAACATGGGAGTGTAGCTGTCTCCTTGACATACTGATTTTATTTCCTTTGGATATACATCCACTATTGGGACTGCTGAGCCATATGGTAGTTCTACTTTCAATTTTTTGAGGAACCTCTGTAGTGTTTTCCATAATGGCTATACCAATCTGCATTTCAACCAACAGTGTACAAGGGCTCCTTTTTCTCCACATCCTTGCCAAAACCTATTAATTTTTGATTCTTTGATAACAGTCATCCTAATGGGTGTGAGGTGATATCTCATTGTGGTTTAGATTTGCATTTCCCTGGTGATTAATGATGCTGAGCATCTTTTCACATACCTGCTGGCCATTTGTAGATCTTCTTTGGAAACATGTCCATTTCAGCACTGATTTTTGTTATTAATTTTAAGGGTTCTGTGTATATTCAAATATATAGCTTGCAAATATTTTATCTCATGTTGCCTTTTCAATTTATCATTTCCTTTGCTCTGCAGAAACACTTTAATTTGGGGGTAGTCCCACTTCTTTATTTCTGTTTCTATAGCTTTTGCTTTTGGTGTCAAACACAAAAAATCACTCCCAAAGGCAACTTCAAGGAACTTTTCCCTATGTTTTCTTCTAGGAGTTTATGGTTCAGGTATTATGTTTAAGTTTCTAATCTATTTTAAGTTGATTTCATGTATGCTGTAAGATAATGGTCCAATTTCATTATTTCACATGTGGATGTCTAGTCTAAAATTAGTGTGTAATCTCAAAAAAGCCCCCAAATATCTAAAAGAGTCTTGAACAAGAACAAAACTGGAAGTATGACACTTCCTGATTTTACACTATATTATAAAGTTATAGTACTCAGAACAATATGGTACTGACAAAAAAGCAGACACATAGATGATTGGAACAGAATAGACAGCCCAGAAATAAACCCACACATATACAATACAGTCAGTGAGATTTTACCTTTGTTTTCTTCTAAGGGTTTTATATTTTAGATCTTATGTTTAAGTCTTCAATCCATTTTGAGTTAATATTTGCACATGGTACAAGATAGAGGTCCAATTTCACTATTTTTTCTTTTTCATAATCTGAACCAAGTATGGCAACATGTTAAAATAAAGTAATTCTGAGAAGTTCATACTTGCATATTGTCATATATTACCCTCTCTATCTTCATGTATAAAAAGACATTGCTTTCTCTTTTTTTCTGTTTTCAACGTTTATTTACTTTTGAGAGACAGAGCATGAGCCGGTACGGGCAGAGAGAGAGGGAGTCACAGAATCTGAAGCAAGCTCTAGGCTCTGAGCTGTCAGTACAGAGCCTAACGAGGGCTCAAACTCACAAATGGTGAGATCATGACCTGAGCCAAAGTCAAACACTTAACTGACTGAGCTACCCGGATGCCCTAAGGTATTGCTTTCTTGACCTTGTATAAATTCAATATGATTACCATAATATGAACATTGTTTTATACAGTGTAAACAGGATGATCAAATTAAGGCCAGAAAGGAGGATGATATAGAGACAGTGGAGAAAGATATCTAGGAGATTAAGTAGAAAGGAAGCAAAATATTCTGTACTGCCCTTGATTATATGAAAAGGGATAGATCTGAGAAATTGAGGGAATTCAAGTTCCACTGTAATGGGTGGAATAGAAGAGAAAAAGGTAATAGATAGAGGCAAACATATAGATTTAACTTACTTATGATGCTAATATTCCCATCCAATGGTTTCTATTTTCTCTATCAACCTGGAGAGTAGACTGACTACTGAGATTGAGAAGAGTAACAGAATGTGGAGCTCAAGTTTAAAGATTTTATGTGGGTTATGGGAATGAGGGCTCAATGGGTATATATAGTGAGATGACTCTCCATCACTAGTGGTTCCAACTCACCCCAGATGCAATCTGTCAAATTATTATTAGCACTTCAGGTATAGATATAGAACCATGTAGCGCTATAGTTAGATTCAACCACAGTGAGAGTTTATCATGTATATATGATAAAGATAATCATAAATTAGTTTAGCATATTGTCAAGACAGTGGTTAAGTAAAGAGTAGAGACTCTAGTCCAGATGGGAAAATAAGAGGGATTCCAGAAAGATAAAGTAAGAAAATATAAATATTAAAAAAAATAACTCAAGAATAACTACTATTAACATTCTGGTGTATTTCCTGAGTCGTTAAAAATTATACAGATATAAATATATAGAGAGACATAGATGTGTATATGTATATATATAGTGTATACAGGATGTGTATACATAGTATGTATATGCTATATACACACATACAAATACCATATACATGTTAATTATGTAAGCAAAAAACAGTATTACACTGTGCTTAGGACTTTATGCTTTATTAAATGAGTATGCATCATTCTGAGTCAATAAATATCCATCCAGCATTGACTTGATAGATAAATAATACTCCTTTTCTGAAAAATAAAATAATTTATTTAACTTATTCTCAATTGTATGTCATTGATATTGTTAGCAATTATTTGCTAACATAAATACTGCTGCAATAATAAAATTTGAGGTTATGTTTTTCATACATCTTAATTATTTTCTTAGAATAAGTCCTTGAACATAGAATCATATCAAAGGACTAGTACATTTTAGCTACAAATTGTACTCTAGGAAGTTTTTACTAACATGTTCTAATACATTGTATAATATGAGAAAGTCTGTTTATTTGCACCCATGTCTATGCCTATTTACATATCTATATCTATCTACTTTGCTATCTATATCTATATATCTGATAACTTGGTCTTTAAAACTACCTTAAAACACTCTAGGAGAGAAAAGACGGTTTTATAACAATACCAAGTGTAGGAGATGGGATCCAAAAGTGACTTTTTGTGTGTGTGTATAATTCTTGAGTGTAAGGGCAGATATCACTCAGACACAATGAACCCCGAACTTACACTTCATTCAGTTCCATAAATTCTCATATAGTAAACATTCTGAAATAGGACACAGAAAATAACAAGCAGTTCAAATTCTCTTCCTTGGTTCAATTCTTTATTTTTGAGAAAGATAAAAATTCTTTCTGCTACCCAAGTCAATCACTTTGTAGTTATTTTCTCTTCTGCCTGTCAATGTCCAGTCAACTTTCCTGAGCACACAAGCCATTCATGTCACAAAAATCTATTAGGCTGACCAGGTAATAAGCACTTTGCAAGTTTGGAGAAATAGATACTCAATTATGCAAAAAGTAGAGATTTCACTCTAAGATATTCCTATAATACTTATTATCTGCACCACTCTTTGAACCTTAAAACACACAGGCTGTGGTAGATAGATTAGGTTTCTCAGGAAACAGACCCTGAGATGGAGATTTGTGTACAAATGGCTTTTTGGGAAGGGTTCTTGGGATCCACAAATGTAGCCAAGTACAGAAAGCAAGATTAGGCATAGATAAATGCAGAATGGTGATGTATTGCAACCTAAGCTGTAATTAGTTCCATGTCATGCTCTTCAGTTACAATGGCCCTTCAGAGATATCACTAATCTAGACAAGGGGGCTGGGGCTTGGTACACCAACCACCCATCAACCATTCATTGGATGTGGATTGCCCCTTGGGAGAGGGAGTAAACTTGGGTAAGACAACTACCTCAGGCTAGGGGAAGTTCTTGGGGAATACTAATTTGTGAGCTATCAGAGGGCAATACTCTTGAGGAATGAGTCCTAAAGAAGCAGAATCTAAAAGACATGATACACTATTCACTATACAGCCCACTCTACCTTATATTATTGAGCTGGGTTCCACTTCTCATATTCACATCAAGAACTTGCTTATATATAAGTCTTCTATCTCCAAATAAATTGTAAACTCCTGGAGATCAGAGGGGGTATATGAAACTTTTTTCTTCTTTACCCATAGATCTAGCATTAAGCTGTATAAGTATTATGACCAATAATATCTGCTGTTTAAGTTTACAAAACTCCTCGCTCTTACTTTTATAAAACACTGCCTGTCCCTGTATTTGCTTTCTCCCTTATAGCCACCATCTTAGTCAAATGGTCATCATAATTTTTTGCATGGCTTATTGCTTACAATTTCTAAAAGCAATTCTTACATTCTACCTCTTCAATAAAATCTCTGAAGTTTAACAGGAAGATGGGAGTTTGTGTCCTTATGGTTAATCAGCAAGTGTGGTGAATTTCAAACACAATAAAACTTACATATTTACTGGGCTTTGAATTATGTATCTGACAGCAGAAGCTATGTCTGCCTAACCTTCTTTGCTTAGCACCCAAGTTCAAGTGTGTGGACTTCTGGATGAATAGCTTATATGATACTTCACATGAAGTCTCAAAGTAAAAGCTAAGAGAGACTGGATGGAGTTCCAGCACCAGGTATTAGGGAATCCATACAAGGATTCTGGACCAAAACTTATTGAGTGTGGCCTTTAGGGACCTGTCCTAATGCTTTTCCTAAAGTTCTTGTCTCAGTGGAATTCTAGTTCTTCTTAAGCAATGGCATCTCAGCTTCTGCTTCTTGGTTCATCTTTACTCCCCAAAGATCAGAAAACGAAATAAGAAAATAGAAATTTATCAATAGGAAAGAGGAATCTTAGAAGAGAGGTGTATTCATTGCCATTTGGGAGACACAAAATCAGAGTGCCCTTGGAATCTGATGCAAACCTTGACGTGACTCTGTGTGTAGACATTCTAAATTGTACCCATTTCTCCCTGTACCAAGTACTTACACTTTTGGAGACAGAACATCCTCTGCTTCACCAAAGACTATGGTTAAATTCATTTTCTTTCCTTGCTTCTCTCTTTGTTTTTCTCTCATTGGACCTCTTCTGCTACTTTCTCTCTATTCTACATGGTCAGATACCAACTTGTGATTCCTGTTATAAGCCAGAAATCATACCAATTACTTTACACTCAACATCTCATCCTCATAACACCTATTCTTATTTGTGATTATCCCTACTGTGCAGTAATTGAGACACAGAGATTTTTTTCATATCTTGCAAAAGGTTATACTGCTAGCAACTGAAAAAACTAAGAGTATGTAATAGTCCCTACTTTTACAAAATGATCCATGCTACCTATACACAAATACCTGGAAGTGAAATTTCTCATTTTTGGTCTCAAAAATAAGTTATCAAAACCTATATCTAGTCTACTTGGTGTTCTAGATCCCTCCTTAAATCTCTAGCATCTCCCTGCTCCACCAGAACAGAAGCCAGCTAAAAGCATCTCTTTAGGTTGGCAGGTTATGAAAGGGAAGCACAGTCAAGAACAAAGCAATGTAACAATACAGGATTTAAATTACACCTTGCAAACACATTCAGTTATAAGTATCTGTCCCAGACAATGCTGACTTTTACAAAGTATCACAAGGTTGGGATTGCTAGTACACAAAACTCCATGAAATGGGATGACTAATCAATAAACATAAGCATGAGATGGAATGAAATATATGTTAAGAAATATATACTGTATTAATTTAGCATAGACAGTAACATATTCTGTAGACCTTCTTGCACAATGTAGTGACACACCACTGCATTATTAATGCTTTGGAAAAATTTATTTATTCTATTCCATTAGTGTATTTTAACAAACATAGCTTTGGGACAGTATGCCTGCCAATTTATGTTTATGAGACTGTCAACATAATTTACATGCAGACAAAAATATGATACAATATTGCCAATGCAGAATTGGCTTGTCAAATGATATTGTCACGAAAAAAATGAAACAGTACCCCAGCTGAGGAACTGAGCATATTCATCACTGTTGGCTGCACAGAATTTGAGGTGACATGCTGAAATACATTTAATGCCTTTTTTTCATGCATCAAATGAATAAAAAGTGAATGAATGAGGTACTTCTGACTGCCATACACCATGCAAAAGCAAATAGATTTCTTGTTTCCCAAGGAAAAAAATAAAAAGAATACATGGGTTTTTATGAAATAGTTGAAGAATTATATTTATTATTCATCTGGAAAACTGAGGATGCTACAAAAATCACGAACAGTCTAGGTGTTCAGCCACAGCGATGTAGTGATTGAAATTGTAATGGAAGGATATCCTGTCATTTAGAGTTCCTGACTCACTCAGGATGAAGAGCTGGGGTGGTGTCAGATGATAGTAATATGGCCCAAGAAGTGATAATAAGAATGCAAGAGGTTTTGATAAGATTGCTTCCTTTGCAACTGAAGAATTAGAATCATGGGCTTGCCTTGAAAGCACTTGGAAAACTCCAACACAAAGCCATCGTTTCTGGACCCTGGTAGTTTCCAGTCCTAGTTCTATCTGAACATATCTGAGCATCAGCAGTATGTACGTAAATATTTCAGTCAAATATTTTCCAACTGTCTGTGCCGATGGTTTCCAAGTTCTAATTACTTCAGTGGCCAAAGAATACCCAGCTTGCCCCCAGAAAGGACAACAGGGATGGTCACAGACTTTTGGTAGAGTCTGGAAGGAACTACTCTCCAGGAGCTGTCTTCACACACTGATGAAAGGTGTTCCGGGATGGAGGCTTTGCTTGCTCTGGCCCTGGAATGTGATGTTAGTAGGCCTGTGGCTTGTCTGCTAGCTGCCTGCCTGGTGTGAGGGGAGCAAGCACCTTTGTTTACACAATGGTTCCTCTACTCATAGGAATCCTTGAAGTAAGTGAACATGGCTCCAGTAAATGTCTCTTGTTATAACATTCATGCTCAGACCTTGTATTTTCAAGGGGAGAAGAAAAACGTCCTGGTCAGGAAATAATGAAAACAGCTCTTGCTCACAGTCTATAGACTGTTGGGTCAGCAGCACATTGAGGACACTAAGTTCTCCCCTGAAACTTTTTGTTAACCAAAATGAAACACAAAAATCACAAAATGAGATTGGGGTGAACTTTGTGTAGAAGTATGGAAAATGCACTCCAGTCTGCAGCCCTGACTCCCCACATATTCTCTGATCTGGTCCTCAATGTCCCCAAATAAAGAACAAGAATAAATTTTACTTCACAGCTTTGTTGTGAGAATTAAAAGGGAAACTATTGAACTACATGAACTGCCTGATAGCCATTTTTGATGTACAAAAAATATACATCACATGGCTCACCAACCACGATCCCAGACATGTAACAAATGCTTATTAGGTATTGACTGACTTAATATATTAAAAGTTGAAGAAACTATGCAAACAAAATGGTAGTTTTTACTTCTTGTGGTACTGCTACTGCTGCTATTATTACTATTCCTATCTTAGCTGTTGTTCTCCATCAATGATATCTGAAATGGAATCTGTGAAATGTACTTTGCCAAATATCTTAGTACCACATAAAGCATGTGATGAAGCATAAGATCGTCTATCTTAAAATAGATTTAATTTATGTAGCATGTATATAGAATTTTGACTATTCATCTTTATATGCTATGAAAACATCAGTCCTATCAGAAAATGTTTTCCCTGAAATTGACCTCTAATCCAAGACCCAGAAAACTCTGTTTAAGCTAATGTCTCTTGGTAGATAGGATAGAACTTGCATTTTCCAATTTTATACCCTCATTGGCAGCATTGTCAAAGCCGCAGCTGGCTCCTGCAATCTGAAGCAGAACATCGGCGAATGTCCTAATTAATGGCTGTGCAGAAGAAATGGTGACATGAGGGTATAGGTGGCTAACACAGCAAGAGGGGTGAAGGGACAGACATAGGTTCTGATAGCTCCTAAGCCCAGATGCATATACAATTCTCTAGTAAAGAGGGAGAGAAAAGGGCCAGAATATGACGAATAAAATACACAAAGGAGGCACTGAGACAGGAAGTAGGTAGAGGAAGGGGCAATATGTAAAGAGAAAGGAAGGCTGTAGAATAACAGGATGATGATGCATCATTACCAGTAGCCCACACCTGCTGGGTCTGAGAGAAGAAAGTGTTTGCATTAGGCACCAATTGTAGTGAATTATATGACACCTTTCTTTGGCCAGAAAAATTTCATCCTGACCCCAGCTGGTGATCAGATGGTGTCCTGGAGAATGAGTATGAACAGCTCTTGTCATTTTGATCTCCACATTAGAAATTACCATTGCTATCCTATGAAAGAATTAAATCCATCTTAAAGATAAACCATTTTAGAGAAATTTACCTTAATAATAACTTGTAGCCAAATGAGGATAAGAGAGTTTGTGGGGAAAGAGAATTTAAAACAAACAAACAAATTCTCTTCCTTCTAAATGCCTGCTAGCATAAAAGATTAAATAAATATTATCTTAAAAAGTAAATAAATATTATATTTACTAATTGCATAGAGTGATGTATATATTGGTCAAAAACCACTAATGAATTTGGCAAATTATTGAATTTAGAAATTTTTAGCTGAAAATCCAAAAAGATTCTGATGACATACTCCAAATATATTTGCACCTGAATCAGAATATTTATAGACTCTGAAAAGACTGTCAGAATGTGAAATCATATATAAGTTGGGTTGGGATAATTTTAGTGTCAGATACTAATCAAAGAGCCAAATTAACTACCTAAAATAATCTGAACTTTTTAAAGCCAAGCAAATATGTCAAGACTGAAAAATGCCTCTGAGTGAAGGACTTTTATACAGCCTTCACTATATCAGTCAATGCGCTCAGATTATGGCTTCTTACATCAACCAGAGGTCTGGCCTTTGTCTCTAGCACAGAAAGTGGCATCACAGATGAGGCAAACATTTGATCTTGAATGTACCCACCACCCTACAGATGATGAGAATAAATACTATCATTTCTGAAGGATGGTATTATAATACCATAAGAATTTCACTCGATACACAGTTTTATTTGGCTTATGTATGTAGGTATCTCATACATCAAACTCATGCTATAAAATTCTTCAAAAATAAGTTTATATAAGTAAAAAAGTAGAAACATTAAAGAAAAATATGAAATTTATGAGATGCATGTGATTATTCAAAAATGTCTAATCTGTTGTGGTTTATCTATACCATGGAATACTACATGGCAATGAGAAACAATGAAATCTGGCCATGTGCAGCAACATGGATGGACCTTGAGGGTGTTATGCTGAGTGAAATAAGTCAGGCAGAGAAGGACAAATATCATATGTTTGCACGTATAGGAGGATTAGGAGGAACTTGACGGAGGAACAAGGGGGAGAAGAAGGGCGGAAATGGTGGGGGAAAGGGAGAGAGGCAAACCATGAGAGACTCTTGAATGCTGACAAAAACTGAGGACTGATGGATGTGGGGGGGAGGGGGGATGGGCATGGAGGAGGACACTTGTGGGGATGAGCACTGGGTGTTATGTGGAAACTAATTTGACAATAAACTATTTGTAAAAAAAAAAAATGTCTAATCTGTGACATTGGTCTTCAAATGATTAGTTTACAAAACACTAGCTTAGATGAACACATAGGTGGCTGTTGGCCAAATCCCCAGATGGTACAAAGCTAAAAGAGGGATATAGCTAAAGTCGGCTGAGACCTTCATGGGGGAATACTGAGCCAAAAACTAACACAAATAAATTAAAATAGCAGAAATGTACATTTTTTTGTATTTTCGGTGAAAAACATAAGAACAGGCATAGGAGGTGTAGGATCTCATTTCATTGCCATTTGTGTGGAAATAACTTGTTTTCTTAATAATATAAAAGCCCTGTGCTTGTGTTTGGCCTCATAGTATATATGTTGTATTCACATATATTTTTCTCTTTCAGCTTTAGAGAAGCACAGCTGAAAATGAGTCAAGAACTTCCTAAAAGTCTAATTTAAAAAAATAGTGTTTTATTTATTTTAGAGAGAAAGAGAGAGACAGAGCGTGAGCAGGGGAGGGGCAGAGTGAGAGGAAGACACAGAATCCAAAGCAGGCTCCAGGCTTTGAGCTGTCAGGATAGAGCCTGACACGAGGCTCAAACTCGCAAACTGTGAGATCATGATCTGAGCTGAAATTGGAAGCTTAGCCACCCAGGCAACCCCTAAAATTCTAACTTAATTTAGGATGTAAACAGAAGAATATGATGTATGTGCAGAGCAAGTTTAATCATACTCTAGAAAGGGAGGAGAAAATAAAAATAAGTCTTTTCACTTTAATCATACTATTCATATCATAGTTAAGACAAAATGAAATGGCTTACTCTTCCACCATTTTATACCATAGTTTTGTGCTTTCCTAAATTCCTATTCCCCTTTGTCAATAATCTGGGAACTAATAACCCCCCCCTTTTTTTTTTTTATAAATAGTTTATTGTCAAGTTAGTTTCCATATGACACCCAGTGCTCATCCCCACAAGTGCCCTCCTCCATGCCCATCTCTCCCTCCCCCCCCCACACCCATCAGTCCTCAGTTTGTTCTCATCATTTAAGAGTCTCTCATGGTTTGCCTCTCTCCCTCTCCCCCACCATTTCCCCCCTTCTTCTCCCCCATGGTCCTCCATTAAGTTCCTCCTAATCCTCCTATACTTGCAAACATATGGTATCTGTCCTTCTCTGCCCGACTTATTTCGCTCAGCATAACACCCTCAAGGTCCATCCATGTTGCTACACATGGCCAGGTTTCATTCTTTCTCATTGCCATGCAGTATTCCATCGTATAGATAAACCACATCTTCTTGATCCATTTGTCTGTTGATGAACACTTAGGCTCTTTCCATTAATAACCACTTTCTTAATTTCATTATATGGAAATAGTTTTTTAAAATTTACATTCAATTTTAAAACTAGAGTTACAGTGATGCCTGGATGGCTGAGTCAGTTGGGCATCAGACTTTTGCTTAGGTCATGATACCATGCTTCATGAGTTTAAGTCCCACAACAGGCTCTGCACTGATGGTGTGGAGCCTGCTTCAGATTCTCCCTCTCTCTCTCTCTCTCTGCCGTTTCCCCACTTGCTCTTTCTCTCTCAAAATAAATAAGTAAACTTAAAAAAACTAGAGTTATAAAATATTTATTTTTACTTTTCAAATGGGCTCTATTCTACCTCTTTATAACATCTACATTCTTAACCCTTTGCTTCTTTTTTATTCTTCCTTTATCTCTCTATCATAAGGCTATAAATTGAGGAGTGCATGTGTGTGTATGTGTGCAACGCATGCACACACACACACATGTGCATGTGTGTTGATCATACTTGGCTGGTAAGCCTTTGCATAGCTGAAATGTTTTTTTCTTTTTTTTTTTTACATTAAAAAGAAGTAAACTGGGTAAAATATTCTAAAATCACAAAAAAATCCAAAAGTCTATAGACTTTCATCTGTCAATCTTCTGACAGTTGGTGTTATTGAACTGAGCCTCCCTTGAAATGGATTTCTCATTAAAACAGTGTATTTCTAGTTTTCCTTTTTTCCTCTTATTGAATGCTTATGAGATATAACATCTACTTATATTTTTTGTAATTCAGATTTTTGTTATTACCTATATATGTATATTCCTTAAATGATCATGCCTGCAATATGGTGATATACTTCATTCTACATATAGGTCTTTCTCTTATGTTGTTTATTCTCCATCCACCATATTTATATTTCTATTATTCTTATTTTTATTTATTTACCCTACTGTCCCACATTTTGAGAGATCTTCTCAAATGTGTTATCTATACTAGAGATTAAGTTGTTGCAATTCATACTCGCTTTTTATGACCTCATCACCTTCTCCCAATTCTTCCTCATCTCACCTCTCTCTTCTCATATTCCATGTTGCTTCTCCAACAAAATCATCTTACTCTTTCTCTGTTTATCATTTTTGTTCCTGATTTATAAAGTAAAATCTTGTTTCACTTTAAGGAGAATGGCAACCAGTGCCCTTAAATTTTCTCCTGGGAAGTAGAACACATTGTTTTTAGAAATCTTCCACTAGTCTTCTGTTAGTCTCTAGTATTTCTTCAATGGCCACATGACCACATGAATAATGTCCCTCTACACCATTTTTCTTTTCCTCATCCTTGAACAGGCAAGACTAATTCAGTCATTATTTGTCAGTAGACAGTATATCTAGTTTGTTTCCTTTCATCAAAGCTTATTCTCTATACCAGTCTATTCTCTATAAAGGAACTATCATCTTTGCAGTGGTAAAAAAAAACAAAACCCTAAGGAATCAACTCTGATACTTCCTTCCTTCATAGTTTCTATATTCTAGCACAAGTGCTGTGGGTTTAACCTGGTAAACAGATCATTAATATGTCCAATTTTCCACTTATGTGCTGCCATATTAGCTGCCATATTCCTAGCCCAAGGCACCATGATCTCTGGCTTGGACAGTATAGATGGTCTCCTTACTGGTTTTCCCACATCTACTTTTCTCTTGCCTAGAGTGACCTCTTAAATGCAAATGAACTTGTGATTTCTCAGGTGAAAACTCAGTGACTTAGGATGAAAAATCAATTAACCTCACATTACCTACAAGATTCCACATACCCTGGCACCTGCTCAACTCACCAAACTCATCTGGTACTCTCCCTGTCTGATATTTCCTTTCAGATTCCTAAACAGAACCTTCTCCCTTTTGTTCTAAGATCTTTGCATATGTTGTTTCTTCTACCAGGAAGACTCTCTGTTTCCACCCCCCCACAAAACATCTGGTTAATACCTGTACGAATTTTAGTCTTTAGCACAAATTATATCATTTGGGAAAACATTGCTTGACATTTCAGATAAAAATTAGTTCTCTGTTACATATCCCAAGATTATATTTTATAGTACATTTTCCTTAAGAGTACATTTTCCTTTATAGTACATCTCACAATGTATAAACTATATTTCTATCATTATTTGACTATAGATTTTTTCCATCTAAATGAAATCTCCATCCCATGGTTACTGTCTCTGTTTTAATCAGACACAATTTATTGAATTAATAATTGAATCTCTGTGCCCTCTTGTCAGATATACAGTTGGAAAGCAGGTTGAAGGGCGTAAAAACTCTGATACAATCCAACATTTCAAGTAGGCTTTAGCTAATTACCTCATACCCTACTGAAAAGGCATCTGGCATATGAAAAACCACAATTCCAAGAATGCACCAGAAACGGGGCTTTTGGCCTTGCCCATAGAAGTTTATGGGCATCAATTTACTGCCCCAACTCCTCCCTCCCCTAATTAATTTAGGATCCAGTTAGGTTCTGGTTATTCTAGACTACATCAAATGTCACTTCCTTGAAACTGACAAACTAGTTTCTTCAACTTCCTATATCATTATCTCCCTGTTTTACTTTCTTCTTCATGATTAACACAGTTTACTGAATTCTGTATTATTTGACTCTCCACAAAATTTTTGAGCACAGAAACCCTACCGTGTTCTGTTTCCACTATATCTAATCACATAAGGAAATCACATAGGATTAGATTTAAATGACAGGTAAAGTATAGAGTCATCTCAACATTATAAAAAAAAAATGGCTTAATGCAGAGCTGTTTAGCATGTTCTTTTATCTGGGGGCACTAATATCACCAAAGAGAAGTCCTTTTCCAATGTAGTCATAATCACCCTCCACAGAACACAGGTCCAACTTCAAACACTCACGAGACTGTGTCTTCAGTGTTAGTGAAGTAGTCAGGGGGAAAGGTACTCTGATCTGTTCACACAGTCTTCCTTGCCAGGCCCTGAGGAAGCTAGCAAAACAGAAGGGGAGGTGATGCCAGGCCAGGAAGACCCTGTGGCTGCAGTGTGGACAGCAAATCATGGGAAGGAACTACAAGGTACTCTCACATCTCTGGGAAAGAAGTTATAGAGTGAAGGAAAGGATGTACTGCAGGTAGGATTCTTTAGGGAAGCAATCATATCAGCCTCTGCTCAGAAAACAGCACTTCAGTGGACATTCCTACCAGAACTGCCTATCCCGTGTTCTGAGCCTTGTGTTCCTGTGTCATGTGACTAAGAATGACCAGCATCTCTACAGGCACTGGCCTTGCCCTTCAGATTTGAACTGTTCTAGGGCCAGCTGCTTCCCCAGAAAGCCTTGAATCATAAAAGTACTCACAGTGCAGGAATGACCTGGCAGAGATGGAACATGAACTCAGAAATATTGACTGGGGGCCTGCTCAAAACACCCTTCTTTCTCATATGAACTAGGAATCTTGGTTATAAACCATGTTTTTCCTGTTTCATTGATCCCAGGTGATGATTTGGATCTGGGAACCTAACCGATGAAAAATTCTATATTGAGACTGTTGAAGAAATGTGGCTTCCCTCCATTGTCCTAGAACAAAAACTGTCACCTTTCCTTCTTTCCTCTATTTTTCCCCTTTTTCTTAACTTTTGTTACTTTTGGTAACATAGAAAGATTGTTTTGTCCAAAGAGACATGAAATATTCCAGATGTATTGCACTGAGAGTGTGTGTAGCACAAATCAACTTGCCTTGAGCTTCTCTGATATATAGCCAGTGTTTTAATGTTCCCATTTATGCCGATCTGTAATACATCTTCATAGTGTTGGCTTAATCACAAATGACAAGGGTGGAAAATGTAATAAAGACAGGGGCACATTAATCCACTTTGTATGAAAATGTGGAAAGGTAATCCAATTTTGAACTGCTTGCTCTTAAAAAATATAAAAGTTTGTAAGATTTCTGTATCTTAGTTGTGAAGAAAGCAGTCAATCCTAACGAGTAGTATTTCAGGGTAATGAGGCCTCAGTGCCTTGAGTGTATGCACAGCAGTAGAAGGCCCAAGGTGAGAAAGACCCCAGGGAAAAGAGAAAGGAGGCTCTGGGGACCAAGTTGCCTGATGATCTGGAAGCATGTTTGTTAGGAGATCAACATGCAGATGGCATCCAGGTGAGTACATTCTGTCTGGGCCTCTAGAGACAATCTAGAACTAGGGATGCTGTTGTGCCTCTCCACTGCATAATCCCTAAGGCTACTTCCTACAAAAGGTAATTCTGACTTTGCTCCCCAAAGATTAGCCAGAGTTCATTTTGTAAAAATTTCATAAAAGTGGGGCACCTGAGTGGCTCAGTCGGTTAAGCCTGTGACTTCGGCTCAGGTCATCATCTCATGGTTCATGAGTTCAGGCCTCATGTTGGGCTCTATGCTGACAGCTCAGAGCCTAGAGTCTGCTTCAGATTCTATGTCTCCCTCTCTCTGCCCCTCCTCCACTTGTAACCTCTCTTTCTCTTAAAAATAAAAACATATAGGTTTTTTTAATCCATAAAAGGAAGGTAGATGTAGCTGGAGTGCATGTTTCTAGCAGGGGAGATGGGGTGAGGGAGAGAGTGGTCATAATGATGTCATCAGGTTTGTTCTAAACCACAACTGATATCATTCTGATAATTATGCATATCTGTACTTGGGAGGTGGTGTTCATCAAATGCATGGATATAACTGCATATTTAGCGCTCACACCTGGCAGAAGTACATTAGAGGAAACATGAAGTATAGATGTGAAGTGCACAGAGTTGTTTTTTTTTTTACAAATAGTTTATTGTCAAATTGGTTTCCATATAACACCCAGTGCTCATCCCCACAAGTGCCCTCCTCCGTGCCCATCTCCTCCCTCCCCCCTCACATCCATCAGTCCTCAGTTTGTTTCTCAGCATTCAAGAGTCTCTCACGGTTTGCCTCTCTCCCTTTCCCCCACCATTTCCCCCCTTCTTGTCCCCCATGGTCCTCAGTTAAGTTCCTCCTAATCCTCCTATACGGTGAAGTGCACAGAGTTTTAATCTCACTTTGTATTTGCTCTATGGTATTGGGCAAATGTTTTAACTCTCTTGAATCTCAGTTGCCTTATCAGTACATAGATTGTGCTACTTATCTCACAGGATTGTTAAGAGAGATAAGACCCAGTAATTCTACTCCTGTGTCTTTCCTCAAGAGAAATGAAAACAAAATTCATATAAAACATGCATAAAAACTTATGCATGAATATTCACAGCAGCATTATACAGAATAGCCAAAACCTGGAAACAACCCAGATATCCATCAACTGATGGATGGAAAAACAAAATGTGGTACACCCATACAGTGGAATATTAACCTGCCATAAAAAGAATGAAACACTGATAAATGCTAAAACATGCATGAACCTTAAAAACATATGTTAAGTCAAAGATGCCAGTCACAAAAGATAACATATAAGTCATTTCATATGAAATGTCAAGAAAAGGGTAAATTAAAGAGACAGAAGGTAGATTAGTGGTTACCTAGGGCATGAAAAGGGCAAGAGAGAGGTGCATGCTAAAAAGTACAGGGTTCCTTTCTGGGGAAATAAAAATGTTCTACAATTGACTGTGGTGGTGGTTGCACTTATCTGTTAATAAACTTAAACCTTAAACCACTGAATTGTACACTTTAAATAGGTGAAACATATGGGATATGAATTATATCTCAATAAGGCTATTTTTAAAAAGATGGGGTATCTGCAGGGCTTAGTCAGTTAGGGATCCGACTTCAGCTCACGTCATGATTTTGCAGTCTGTGGGTTCAAGCCCTGTGTTGGGCTCTGTGCTGACAGCTCAAAGCCTGGAGCCTGCTTCAGATTATGTGTCTCCCTTTCTTTCTGCCCCTTCCCCTCTCACACTCTGTCTCTCCCTCTTTCTCTCTGTCTCTCTCTCTCTCAAAAGTGAATAAACATTAAAAAAATTAAAAACAAAAAAATACAGGAGATAATGTATGAAAATGCTCTTATTCCTATAGTAGACTAAATAATAACTAAATAATAACTGGTATTATTACCATCATTTTCATCCCAATATACACATATTATTAAATACATAGAAAATTCAGAGTATACTATGCTTGTTTTGAATTTCATATTTGCATACCTGATTAAAAGGAGTATACTCTAGAAATTAATGCAAAATTGGAAATAATTTACATGACCTTGAAATCATAAGAGTTCCCTCAGCCTTTCCTCCATGACCAACCAGCCTCATTCCTAAGGTAGCACATCCCCTCCACAGCCTACATCTCTGTCCCTGGGGCATTGGGTCCAAGTATCTGACTCAGTGCTTTTACCTGGGGTGGCCCAGTATCCTACAAAGGAGACTGATTGAGTCAATCAAATCAGCTTTGACCTTCAGGAACCTGGGCAGTTGCTAAAGAGCTCTCTTCATGAATATAATACCAGAGAGTATCTTATTGCTTCTGAGAAATGACTACACTTGAACAGATACACAGCCCAAGTACTACCAAAGTGACTACAGCAGAGGACTTAACTTCTGTTGTCATATTACATGCACAACATCATGAGATCAACTTGTAGTCAGCCATTAGTGCCCTGCTGTGGTAGAATGGTCATGTATCAAATTAGCTAAGTGAAAACTATGCTTCCCTGCAGAGTTATTGTGGGACACAGAAGACATTTTTTCATAAGATACAGAGGGTTAATATGAAACAGCAGCCATATTTTTATTTTTTTAATTTTTAAAAATTTTTTAATGTTTACTTATTTTTGTGAGAGAGACAGACAGAACATGAGCAGGGGAGAGGCAGAGAGAGACAGGGAGATACAGAATCCAAAGCAGGCTCCAGGCTCTGAGCTGTCAGCACAGAGCCTGACGCGGGGCTTGAACCCACTGATGGTGAGATCATGACCCGAGCTGAAGTCGGACACTTAACCAACTGAGCCACCCAGATGCCCCTTTTTAATTTTTTTGAATGTTTATTTATTGTTGAGAGAGAGAGAGACAGAGTGGGAGCGGGGGAGGGACAGAGAGAGAGGGAAACACAGAATCTGAAGCAGCCTTCAGGCTACCAGGTGTCAGCACAGAGAATGATGTGGGGCTCAAACTCATGAACCATGAGATCATGACCTGAGCCAAAAGTCGGAGGCTAAAATGACTGAGCCACCCAGGTACCCCAGCAGCCATATTTTTTATAATGATAACTTCTCTGAATTGATTCTGGGTTGTCTGGAATTGATTATCTGACCTATACTGAAAGTAAAGGGTGTTTCTAACCACATCTACAATGAGACTCTAATGGTTCATGTCATGCATTAATATAACAATTATTTAGTTAATCATCTAAATACACATTTAACTAAAGGCCCATGGAAAGTTACCAAGTATTTGCTGTCATAGAACACTGTAGGAAAAATAAATTGTACAATATGTTTGGTTGGTTGTGTGTAAGTGCACCAGAGACATCGGAGAAATAAAATTATTTGGGGGGATTGAATTTCCAACTCAGGATATGTGTCTTACAGGCTTACCTTAAGGTAACTCCAAGTGAGTTGTACCCTAGAATGACCTTCCTTTGACTGTTGGTGGAACCTGTGACTTACTCTTAGCCAATAGAATATGGCAAATGTATAGAAACCAGCATAATACAATTATATTTTGTCATATAAGACTCCATCAAAACAGACTATAGAGAAATCCTTCTGCTGCATTTGAAGAAATAAGCCACGATGAGTTCTATGGTTGCTAAGAAATGGATTTTTCCAACAAACATGTGAACTTGGAAAAGGATCTGGACCTTAGCTGAGACTAATGTTCCAACCAATGCATTGACTACAGCTTTGTGCAACACTAAACAAAGGGTTTATTTGAAATCCTGACACAGGTAATCTGTGAAATACAATAAAACAGAGGTTCTTTTAAGCTGCTAAGTTTGTGGTAATTTGTTATACAGCAATAGAAAACTAAAAGCAAGAGACTTGGCAGTTTCTATGACTGCTTTGCGTCTGAGAGCCACAGGCTCAAGATTTTTGAAAACCAAACCCAAAATCAAATTCTGCAGATGGTTTAATTATAATTAAAACTGAATTCTCAATATTATAAGCTCTCCCAAAAAAGTTAGAGCATTGACTAGAAATAAAACAGACTCTAAAAATTGGAATGGGGACATATGAAGTGATTTCAGTGAAGGTGGAGACCACTAATCCCTACCTTCTGCCAAATAGCCTGTGGAGGTTAGTTTCCCCTTGATTTAATGCACTTAATAATGGCCTCTCCTGTAATACAGTTGACTCAAAAAGGGCTGATGGTTGTCCTAATGGACATGTCCTCACCACTTTTTGCTACTTCTTCAGTTATAATCAGCTTCAAATTCTAGCAGGTGACTCACAGACTGTGAAGTACAAAGTATGACCTGTGAAAAGTGCAACACACTCCCAAATAACTGCATAATTTTTACAATTTATCAACCAAATCCATGGGTGCTAGAGTGGGTCCTAAGACTGTAGGATAAAGATGGGAGGAATATAATATTGGATTGAGATAAATTTATTGATTATTGATTATTGATATTTTGGATTAAATATGTTAGCTTAATTGTCTGGAGTGATTCTACTATCTTGTTTGGCTGGTTGACTGAAATTTGGACTCAAAAGTAACCTATATTAAATGAAGTTGAAGTGCCCAAAATTCCCTGGCATATTGTAGAGGAAAATATTAATTTCCTTGGGGAAATTGGAATTCTAGAGTAGATTTTTCATGTAAAATCCTACCCTGTTACTGTGTCTCCCAAAGAATACATTCTTTACCTAGGCTATAAGAAATACACTGGCAAGGAGAGCCCCAGCATCATTTAAGAACTCTCTAGTACATATTTACTCTCTGCATACCAGGACTGATAGCAGGAACTGATAGCCAATGAACTGGGCTCCTCGAATTCATCAGGAGAAATGGGATTCAAAAATTCTAACAGCCAAGTGATAGCACTTACTCACCAAAATCAAAGTAAAAGAGGTTACCATATTAAGCTGCAGAGCCAAAGCAGTGACCAGTTTTTAGTGTTGCTTGGTTGATAATGGAATCCCCACAACTGAAATAGATGGGCAGTCTTACTTGAGGGGTGTCTGGGTGGCTCAGTTACCAACTCTTGATTTTGGCCCAGGTCCTAATCTCAGAGTTCATGAGTTTGAGCCCCATGATGGTCTCTGTACTGAGAGCATGTTCATGAGTTTGAGCCCCATGATGGTCTCTGTACTGAGAGCATGGAGCCTGCTAGGGATTCATTCTCCTCTCTCTGTCTCTCCTACTCTCTCTCCCTCTTTCTGTATCTCAAAAATAAATAAACATTAAAAAATAAAATCTGTTAAAAAATAAAGTCTTTGGACATCTGGGTGGCTCAGCTGGTTAAGCATCTGACTTTGGCTCAGGTCATGATCTCCTGGTCTGTGGGTTCAAGCCCCGCATCAGGCTCTGTGTTGATAGCTCAGAGCCTGGAGCCTGCTTCAAATTCTGTGTCTCCCTCTCTCTCTGCCTCTCCTCCACTCATTTTCTGTCTCTCTCTGAAAAATGAATAAACATTAAAATAATTGCTTAAAAATAAAATTAAATTAAAAAATAAAGTCTTGATTTGTTTTAGCAAGAATCTCTTGCTAAGAAGGGAATCAAGAGCAAAAATAAATGATTAGGACCTCATCAAGATTACAAGCTTCTGCACCGCAAAGGAAAACAACCCACAAAACTAATAGGCAACCAACGGAAAGGGAAAAGAGAGTTGCAAATGACATATCAGATAAAGGGTTAATATCCAAAATCTATAAGGAACTCACCANTACGGAGAGGGGCACTTATGGGGATGAGCACTGGGTATTATATGGAAACCAACTTGACAATAAACTATTTGTAAAATTAAAAAAAAAAAAAAGAATCTCTTGCTAAGAATCCTCTCATCTGAGGATCTTAAGTCTGACTTGAAACACCACAAAAGGCAGTCACAATCTATCAATTATCAACTTTGAGCCAATTCATAGACACAGAACCTCTTAAGTGAAGAGATAAGGCTGATACCTCTTAAGGAATAATGCTACTATACTGCCAACATTTATACATAAATCTTTCTCCTACCCTTCCTAAAACAAACAAACAAACAACAACAACAACAAATCCTACTGCTTAGCAATTTACCAGAATGAGAATACACTAGGGAAGGGAAACTAATCTCACATTTTAGGAATTACTGACATTGATTATAAACTGACTTTAAATCCCAGAGATCCAGAATACCACTTTAGTCTACTAATCAGAACAAGGGCTTATGAAGGTAGGAAGATTAATGGAATTTTATTGGGTTGTCACTCACAGGGACCCAGTGAGTCACCAGTCACACTCTATTTATTTTCCATACTTCAATTTACACAATTAATGTAGATTAATTATGCATCTGGTAGAATATCCACATTGGTTCCCTGACCTATAGGATGTAGGCTATTATTATAGGAAAAGTCAAAGGTAAAATATTGTAATTAACTGCTTCCCTCTATCAAAATAATAAACCAAAAGTAATATCATATTCCTAGAGAGACTGCAGAGATTAGTAATACCACCAAGGATTGAAAGATGCAGAGGTGTTGATTCCTTCCACAGCCCTATTCAATTTGCTTTGCAAAAGACTAATTGATCTTAGAGAATGACAGTAGATCATTAAAAACTTAATCATGTGATAATTTCAATTATATATGTAAATGCATTGTTGGAGGAAATCAACACATTCCCTGCTAAATGGTAGGCATCAAATGATGTGATGAATATTTTTCTTTTTTTTTTTTAGATATAATTCACATGCTATAAAATCTATCCTTCGTTTATTTAATTTTTAAGTACCTAAATCAGATTTTATTTATTTATTTATATTTTTAAATTAAAACTTAGTTAGTTAACATACAGTGCAATATTGGTTTCAGAATGCTTTTTTCTTTATGCTTGTTAGTATAGACCATCAAAAAGAGTCTACTTTCAGCTGGCAAGGTCAGCAATAGATCTTCACCATTCCACCCGGGATTGACTTTTTCTAGCACTATGCCATATTGTAGGCCCCAGTGTCTTCAATTGCCTCTCCTTCCTACAGTACCTCATGCAAATCTGCTATATTATTGCACAGAGTAGACAGTATGCCAGGAATGAATGGAAGTTGTTTCTGACCTCAAATGAGGGAGCTCTTTTAGTTTCTGATGGTAGAGTTAAGTATGTTTCCACTTTACAAAGAATTAGTAGCTTCAACCCTTTGGGCCAAGTTACAACGTTAATGAGGTATTTTCCTTACACAGAAAAAATAAAGATTTTGACACTATTTCCCCCAGAGTGGCTGAGAAAATTAGATAGCAAACATAAATACAGTGTTTATTACATAGTAATTGCTGAGTAAATGTTATTCATACTGGAAAATGACATAAAAGATATTCACAGTAAGTTAAATGAAAAAGTAGTAAAACATGTGACTAAATAAATAAATAAATAGCCCAGAGCAAGAAAACTTTCTGCAACAAGTCAAGAGAGCCATGGAGACTACAATGAGAATGGCAGATTTAGTGGCAGACAAGAATGTTGTTAAGGAGCCTTAGTTTGATCCCCGTATGCAAATCCTTAGCAGGTACTCAGTGAAATCATTTACTTCCTTAGAACTTATACCAGAGGTCTGGATGTGGACACTTCATTCTAAATTTTGTTCTCAACTCTTTATTGAAATATAGCTCTTTCATAAAGAAAACTACATATAAGTCAACATGTACAAAAATTATAGGTGTTCAGTTTTAGGATATTAAATACTGATTCAAGAAAAAAACACATCACTAGCACCCCAAAGCTCCTACTGCTGACCCTCCTATACCTATTCCACAAGTGTAACTATCATCATTATTTCAATACTGTAGCATATTTTAGTTTTATACAAATAGAACAGTACATTGTGCACTCTTCTGTGACTGGCTTCTTTTGTTCAACATAATTTGTTGAGACTCATCCACATTGTTGCATGTACCCGTGGTTCATTCATTCTCATTGTCATTTAATATTCCACTGCATGAACCTTTGACCAATTCTTAAACCAATCTGCTATTTGACAGACTGGTGCCTGAGATTGGTTTAAATGCAAAGACCTCAGACTCTAATGACTCAGTTTACTAGGGGAGATATGAGGAAATGTGGGAAAAGGAGATAGTATTAAAAATACATCCTGGATCATCATGACACAAAATCACAATGAATTTTCACTGACATGAGGAAGGAATCTTTTCAACAGAGATTTCCATTGTCTACTGAATAAATGCCATTTAACATACCAGACTGAAAATGAATTTGTGTTCAAACTTGTCAAATTTATAATTCTCTGGCTGCTCCTGTTGGCCCTGACAAAGCAGCTGAGATACTGAGGTTTACTAGCAGGAATTCAAACAAGGAATCACTGGATCCAGAGAGTGATTTGTAAAGAAAATGGAGTCCAAAACTGTGGACCCCAACATCTAGAATGGGGAGAAGCCATTCTTACAAATGGAGACATATCACATATTGCTTTATGCAATACACTTTCACATCCTTCAACCAAAGGCATTTTTCATCCTTCCACTTTGTCTCTTAAGATCTTTATGCCTGACATTTCACTGTCTGGTAATAAAGACTCTGCAGCTTTCTAAATCTTAGTTTCCTCACCTTTAAAATGAACATAATATTTATTTGCAAAATGCTGTTGAGAGAATTAAATAAGTCAAGATGTACGCAATGACTTATGTTATCACTATCCATTAAAGAAAAGCCATTTGGTTTTTTTGTTTATTTTTTAATTTTTTAATGTTTATTTTTATTTATTCTGAGAGAATAAGCATGCACACACAGGGGAAGGGCAGGAAGAAGAGAGAGAGAAGAATCCCAAGCAGGCCCCATGCCATCAGTGCAGTGCTCAAACTCACAAACCGCAAGACCATGACCTGAGCTGAAAACAAGAGTCCAATGCTTAGCCAACTGAACGGCATGGGTGGCCCAAGAAAAGCCACTTGAATCATTGAAACCTGCCCCAGCAGTCTCTGTTCATTTAATATGCACATATTAAGTTGAAAAATATCAATAAGATCATAAGCTACTGATTTTCTACTTGATATTAATTTGTGAATAGTCTTAAGCACTGATAGTCCTGTATCTGACAGGATCTAAGAAAGATGTTGACATGTCATCTCTGCCATTGTCTGTGTCCTAAGGAACCTTCCCAGAGCTCCTCTTGCTCAGAGTTATGGAGTATTTGGTCCACTAAGCAAGATCACCCCAGTCCTGGCTCCTGTATGAAATTTCAAAACCTAAAGGCTATAAGGGACCTTGCAGGACATGTGACCCAATGTTGTCCCAAGCTGGTATGTATGGGATTCTTGACAAGGGTCTTTCACCTTCTGTTTGAACACCATCAGTGACAGGAAGTGCTGTGATTTACAAAGCAGACTGCTGTTTGTTGGACAGTCCATATTGTCACCTGCCTCCTTTTTATATTACATTGAAATAGTCTCCCTGTAACTTCTACCCAGTGGTTCTATTTCTGCTTTCTAGAAGCTACCTGAGCAGTCTGTACTCTCTTCCACATGACAGCCCTACAGAAAGATTGCCTTTTGGAAATACATCACTTATCAAAAAGACAGCTGGCAAGTGATCTTCTATCCAGGGGAATTACAGAGTAAATTTAGTAGAATAAGTGTGTGTGTGTGTGTGTGTGTGTGTGTGTTAAATTTTAAATGTATGTGAGTTAGGGTGTTTGCTAATGAGGTCTACCAAAAACTTTCATTTATATGAATATACCCTGATAAGGAAATAGACCAAAATTCAAATTATTTAACATGCAGAATCTGTAATGCTAGAGGATCTGGATGTGGTGGTAGTTCTGGAGAAATGGGGAAAGAGTGTTTAAGAATATGAGCTATGGAGTCAGACTGAATGAAAACTTTTACTTTTCTCTACCTTTACCAGCTGTGTCACCATGAAAAAATTTATCTCTCTGAACGTCAACTTCCTTATCAATGATTTGTTTTTTGAGAGGATTAAATGAGAAATTATAAAAATTTTAGCTTAGTTTAGCACATAGTAGACCCTTAATCAATAAAAATAAATTCTACAATAAAAGTTTGATTATTGAAATTCTGGAATGCCCATGAGCTCATTTTAGCAAAATAACTTGATATCCATTTTCCCCTCGAAAGTCAGTGACTTATCCAACACCACTTAAGTAGTAAGTGTCAGGGTTAGAAATCAAGTCTAAAGCATCTGACTGTAACTTTTGTGCCTTTGTTACCAGGCCCAAGTTGTCTGTGTGTCATAGGACTTATTAGCAAGCCAGGTCACCAGCAAAAATTGAGATTCATTCTTCCAAAGAGCCTCCATAGGAGATAATATATATATTTCAAAGATGTTTCCTTTGATCAGAATATGTCTAGACTTCTCTTTAGAATGGACTTTAGAGCCAGTAGATTTTTTTTAAATTCTCAATGGCAGCAAATTATGTCTTTTATTGCCAAAAAATAAAATTCACCCTCATTTAGAAGTCATTCAGAGTTAATGTCTGATGAGTAAGCTGGGTGATAAAGCTGGGGGTTAGTTTTATGCCACACACAGCAATGTGCTATGGAGGCTGAGCTCAATTTCCTTATGTGATTTGTAAGCAGGCTCCAAAGCAGTTCCCAAAGAAGAGTTTCCATAAGGTTTTGAATTTTTCTCACCAGATTAAGCCTACACCTCCAAGAAAATTCTTTCAGGAAAGATAATGTTTATTTAAAGACATACATTCCCAGTTATTTTTTGAAAGTATAAGTCAATCCCATTAATTCACCTAAAGACATGAATTTGGTATAAGATGTGCTAAAGACATTATGCTAAATCCTGAGGCTACAAAGACAGAGTCACTTCCAACAAGACATTTAAAATGCAGTCAGGGAAAAAAGAAAGAGCAGCGGCATCATGAAGATTAGTTTAGGACTGTTTTATGCATAAGGTGTTATGAGAACATCAAGGAAGGAGTTTAGTTAGATTCAGGGACCAGTCTTGTAGCCTTGTTGGAGATGGTGATAATTTATTGACTTTGGATAGACCTCCAGGAGTTAGCCAGGCAGACAGTCAGGAGAAAGGAATTCTAGACAAATGGAATAGAATGAACAGAAAATCCATGAAACAGAATGGAGCATTCAAGTAACTATAGCATTATAGATACGGCTCAAGTGGGGAGCATTACAGGGTTGTGTTGCAAAATAGATTTACAGAACCAGGCAGGAGCATTGTCACAAAAGGCTGAATTTGAAATATTAAGTTGAGCTTTAACCTTGGAAAAGTAAGTTGGAGTAAAAATAGCTCAGTTTTACAGGTTAAAAATTTACCATGGCAGTAGCTTAGAGGGACTGCAGTGAGACAAAAGCAGTAAGCCAGTGACCAAAATTCAGTAAAGAAGTCATTAAGATCTGGATGGAGGTGGTGATAATGAGGATCATGAGGGGGCATGGAGTTTATGTAGGACTATGAAAGGATCAATTAAGAAGACTTGGTAACCAATGGGAAGTGGCAAGTAAAAGAAAGGAGGTTTTTTAAAAATTTTTATTAACAGTGTCACTCACTCAGGGCCCCTGCATTTTTACAAAGGCTTAACATTATCAGAGAAGCTATCCAGGCACTAACATCTGAAACAGTCTCATACACATGTGCACACTCCTGTGCGTGCGTGCGCGCGCACACACACACACACACACACACACACACCCCTTCTGTGTAATGAATACGTTTCATTATTTTTAGTCAATCGCAGGGCTATCACATAGAACGTAAGTGATGCATGAGGCCAGAAATAATTTTAGACCTCTGTGTTTGGCATTTATTTAAGGTTATTATCAAGAGATAATAGACTATGTGCTCCTTATAATAGAGCTGTAGGTTTTTTTAGAAATTAAAGTAGCAAGTAGTGAAATGCCTCATGCATGGCAATGATATTTAGCTTCTTCTTTTAGTTTCTCTCTGAGATGTGGGGTCCAAGGTGATTTTAAAAAGAGTCCTTGGAGACTGCTGTGAGTTTTCCATTGATTTCTTATGCACAGAGGCTTCAGGTGTGCTCTAAATGGTGCCTATTGTTAACCAGTTTTAAAGGGAAAAGCATTTACTTGAAAAAAAATTGAGATGAATTTCAGGCCAAGAGAAAAACAGCAACCACCAAAGACCTGTTTCGCCACTTTTACAACTACTGTATGAGGACAGACACAGGAAGGTAGACAAAGGCCTCTATAAAAGACTTTCTGGAATGCTCAAGTTTCTCCCTCAAATCTCAGTGGGGAAAAATGGATTATCCCCTTCACCATGAAAGATTATTCATAAAAAGTGCAAAGATGTTAGGGCAGTGATCTGGGAGCACATTTGGTTAGGGCAGGAGGTAACATCACTAGGGCAACAAAGGGTGAAAGGACCATCACAGAAGGGTCACCTCTGTCCTAAACTCAATGTTTGGCCTCACAGAAGGGCCCTGGGACTAAGATCTCAGAGAGAGAACCCACACAAGCAGGGTTCTCTAAACAAGTCAAAATTAGCGATCCCCTGCCATGGCAGTGAGTCTTGTTTTAACTCTAGCCCATTACAGTACAAGATGGGCAGGGCTCAGTATCACAAAATCATTACAAATGACATATGAAGGAACAAGGAACAGATATCAGCCCAGGCTTCCTAGATGAGATGGCATTTGTATAGTAACTTGAAGGATGTGCATGAGTTTCATAGCAGAGATAGTACTGTGTTCTCTTCAAATGGACATTGCGCTGAAAGGAGTGTAAATGGCACATGCTACTACCTTTAAGGAAGACGTTATTCTCTGTCTTCAGTAATCAAGTGGCCACCCCATGTGTCATAACTGAGTGGGCCACACCAGGACCTCCCTGAAATATCTCTCCATCTGCTAAAAGGACGTCACTGAATCTAGCCTTAAAGAATTAAAGGAACACTTATAGATTCATGCCAATCTAAGACCTGCCAGAGAATAAGATTGTTGAAGGGCATGAGAAGGGAGAAGTATTTTGGGAATTCAGAGAACTTATATTTAGAGCCGACAGGGATTGAGATGCGCATGTGCCAAGTGCTAAGCTGTAGCACTGTAGGTCAAACCTCAGCACTTCTTAATCCATCCTCTGTTTCTTCTTTTCCTCACTTCTCACTGCAACAGCAAGGTACCAAGATATTGTCTACAACTGAACAGGCTTCAGGCTCCCTCCAAAATCACAGAAGGGTAAACTGGGGAATAATTTGGATACAGAATGAACAGTCTATCCAGCCCATAAGGAATTATAAAGAAAAAAAGCCAGGTTTATCTTGGGACAGAAATATTTCTTCTTTTTTGTGGGCCCTCCAGAAATCCTAAAATAAAAGTCAGATCCAGGCATGTAAGATCAAAGGGTTTTATAACATGAAATCTTTTGAGGGACACAAATCATCCAAATCCACAAGATTTGGATAAAGGATGGAGAAGGCTTGTGTGTGTGATGTCTATACTAAGATTTCACAGCGTGGGAGTGTGGATGTCATTTCCTCTGTGAGGTGGGTCAGGGTTCAGATTGTTGGACTCAGAGCTCTCTAAGTAGTACAGCACTATGGCTGCCCAGCTGGCTCCCAAGTCTGTTGCACGATGCAGGTCCACTCCGTGACTCTGTCCTGACTCTCTGAAACCATGGGACAAATATGGCACATATTTCAGGAATGTAAACTAACTTGAATATCTACAGGAAAAATAATCTAAATAATCTAAATAACCTTTATTAAAATAGTAACTAATATTTATTGAGTACTTAATAACTGCCTAGCACTCTCTGAAGTGCTTTATATAAATTATTTGCTCACCTCAACAAGATTGAAACAATTGCACTCTTTGTCTTAAAAGTGAGAGAACCAATGTACAGAGAAGCTGAGTAATTGGCCCAAGGCTATAAGGTATTAGGCGGTGGAATCGAATTTTAGACTCAGTCTCCTGACACAGATATGTTATGGTTTGGAATAAAAATTAAAATAAATAAAATTACATATGCAACTTCAAGGAAATGGCAAACTTCTTAAGTGTATCTTTTAGAATGAGGTCCTTACTCTTCTTTCCTTAAGGATGTTTTTATAGAAAACTTTCAAACATATCAGTTTATATATACCAAGTCATGTGCTCAACATATTGACGAGTTTGAGAGAAATTTTAGAATCCCTGTCCCCAAAGGCTTGAGAAGGAAAATACGTATGCAGACAAATGGCACACATGTGATTTTAAGACAGTTAACTCCATGTCTTGATAATGTTTGCAGAAAGACATAGGTTGTGTAGCCTCAATAGTCAGAGCAGGTTTCCATGAGCACTTAAAGTAAATCCTTGAGGAAATGTAGATTTAGGTGGATAGAGTAGTGATGCTGGTGGTGGGGAAGCCCAAGGGAAGGTCAAACTTAAATATAGGGATACAAGTAGGATGGGGATTCAGCCTGAAAACAAGTGGGAGCAGGAGGGAGGTCATGACAGGCAGAGAGGATTCATTTTATTCAGTTAGAGAAAAATGTTATTAGGCAAAGTGAAAAGCTCTGATAGAGATTTGTGAATGTCATTTAGCTCCTCCCATCACTTACTAAATTTACTGAATCCTTTCTATCTTTGGGTACTGACAGTTCAGGCTAAACTTGATCCAAAAAGAAGGGGAAAATATATATGGTTATAGCTAGAAGATGATAGTGGTTTTAAGGAAGGATGGATACAATGGGAGTGAAGAATGAGGGAGATCAGAACTTAATAGGTTGTTTTGTAATAATCATATTGAGAGATAATGAGAGCATGAACTAGTAAGAAAGAAATGGTTAGAAATAGGGAAGGCACATTTGAGAGATGTCATGAAGAAAAAAAATCAATATGCATTACTAATAGACTGAACTGAGGGACAAATTGGCAATGTAATAGAACAGTTTGGAAATCTGGAAAATGGTGGTATCCATGGCTACAACGAGTAGGCCTGAAAGAAGCACTGAGTGTTCTGGTGTTTTCTAGTCAATTTTAGCTATAACTTGATTAGATTCCTAATCTGGGGAGAGCTAAGAAACATGCTCATTTATATTATAAAATCCCCAAAGGCTCTAGAATTGGAAGAACCAGGTATCTAGGAAATGAGTGTTTGTATTGGGGGGTGGGGATATAGGGTTAAAAACAGCATGACTCAGAGAAAGTCTTTTGAAGAAGCAGTTAGATTCCCAGATCCTTCTCCTATCCCATGTAACTTCTTCCCTACTGCAGAAGCCCAATGTTTTTTGTTTCCTGGAGAGAATAAAATGGAATGTTTCTGGACTGAGGGATACTGGGCACCAAGGAGAACAGAGATAATGAATACACTGTAAATAGGGAGACTGATGAAACTCAAGATTGCAAACTCAATGTTTAGACAAAAATTCTGAGAGAAAGTAATATCCAACTAAAATTCAGAACTAAACTCTTACTTAAGTTGGAGGGTAAGGAAAGATGCTTTTAAAAATGAATATATATAAGTCTAAAATATCTTACCTCCCTTCCATCCTTTATCAAGAAGCTTCTGAAGAATGTATTCAACTGAAACAAGAGAGAGATCCCACACGATATGTAGTGAAAGGAGTCTTTAAGATGCAGCTACAGAGATATTTCCACAATGCAGTTGGGCAACATGTTAGAAATCAACAAATCCAGATTGAACAGGTCAGAAAATTCTTGGAGAGAGTTCTTCAAGAAGATATAACTGACAATGCCTAATTTGATTAGAAAGACTAGAGAGGATTTATATAACTGGGAGAGAGTATAGGAAACTAAGAGATAAACACATAGGAAATTAAACAAACAAAAAGTCTTACCAGAAATAAAGCAATAATGATTCTATAATACATAATTCAGCTATAAATACTATTTACATAATAGTAGTAATGTAAAAACAGTATTTGATGTTTTTTTTTAAATTTAAGCATATAAGGAAGATAAAAGGATAAGAAATGGATATACTTTATAGGATGTTGAGAAAGAAAGGTAGCTAAATCCTCATCTTCTATAATTGGAAGTCAATTCATAATTACAAAAACTGAAAAAAAAATCAAGAAATTCTAATTTAGGAATTCTATTTAGGAAGCTGGAGTAATTACCAAATAATTATCTAAAAGAGCTGAATGCGAATATCCATGGAATAGCAGGCAGAATAATGTCCCTACCCCAAAAGATATCTGAGCTCTAATTCCAGGATCTGTGAATGTTACTTTATATGGCATAAGGGACTTTGAGGATATGATGTTTGAGGACCTTGAATCAGGGGAGACCATCAGGGTGGGCCCAATATAATCAGGAGTCCTTAAAAGTAAAAGAAAAAGGCAGATGGGTGAGAGAAACAGCAGAGTAGGAATGACCTGAAGTCCTGCGGCTGGTTCTAGATGGAAGGAGGTTCCAGGGATCCAGGCAGTTGGGGGCCACCAACCAGAAACTATCATACAACTGCAGGGAATTGAAATCTTCTGACACATGAGTGAACAAGGAACCATTCTCCCCTAAAGCCTCCAGAAAGGATCACAACCATAATGACATTTTCTTTTTATCCCAGGGAAAACTATTTCAGACTTCTGACCTCCAGAACTATAAAATAACCCTGTGTTGTTTTAAGTCACTAAGTTTATGGTAATCTTTTATGATGACAGAAAACTCATATACATGAGAAGTGGGAAATACTGGCAATGAAGCAGGTAAACTTCATAGGAAACTCTCAAGAAGTACTTGACTCTTTAAATCATATTCATGAGTAAACGTAATAAAAATTGAAAAAATATTACAAAGTAAATATAGGATATTAGGATCTATTAAGCCTACTATTACCAGAAATTTATAACTCAAATTTTTAAAATTTAGGATGAGTTGCAAAAGAAATGACAAGTATGAAGGAAAACAAGGATTATATTATAGGAAATACATATAAATGGGTAGAAATTATACTTTTAATTACAGATTTGTATTTCAGTTTTGTTAAAATTGTGATATTTATATTTATTTTACATATGTTTTATTAGTATATATGTTACTTTAAGTATGTGTCTAGCTATTTTTATTTTCAATTTTTTAATGTTTATTTATTTTTGAGAGCAAAAGAGACAGAATGTGAGCAGGGGCGAGGTAGAGAGAGAGGGAGACACAGAATCCAAAGGAGGTTCCAGACTCTGAGCTGTCAGCCCAGAGCCTGCTGTGGGGCTCGAACCCATGAACCATGAGATCATGACCTGAGCCAAAGTTGAATGGTTAACCAATTGAGCCACCAGGCACCCCGTGTCTAGTTATTTTTTAAATAAGCTTTGTGGGAATCCCTGTTTCTAGGAAATGATATTTAAGGAAGTTAGAGGTAGGAGGAACCGAAGATCTTGAGTTCTGGCTTTCCTATGGCATCTATTACTTTTCTATCTTTTGGTGGTCTATCCACTGCCTTGAAATGAACTATGTTATTTTCTAAAGCAAACATAAGCAATAAAAGAAAAAGGAAAGTGAAATGATTGAAAGAAGGAGAAAAACATAAAGTAGGACGAGGGAAAGGCTTAAAGAGAAAATCCTAGAAGACCCCTGTGTTTTTGGAGCCAGAGTGTATAAGAATGAGCCAGAAAGCCAGAAAAATCAACAGAAGAGCATCAGGTGGAGTCAATGGTTGGCATAGTGCATTCAACATGGAGGAAGGTGAGCTTGTGAAGATTCATTCACTTGGCAAACCTTTACTAGGCTGGCAATGAGCTAAGCACTTGACTAGTTGAAGATGCAGAGGAAATAAAGAGTTGTCACAACAGACATGAAAAGAAAGTGGAAGAGAAGAAACATCTGAGAATAAAATTTTATTTGTACCACTCCCAAACATGAAGCACAGCCAATTAATGACGTCAGAAAAAAATATTAATATCTTCCTTGGCCTAGTACCTGGGAAGAAAGAGGTTGTCAGGAACACTGAATCCTTCAGTCCAACTGTTCATGCAAATGTGTGCTCAGCAGGTATGTCTAGAGACAGACTCCATGGACAGATTACTCATGAGTATCAGAAACAGGGAGGGGGAAGCCAGAAAGGAATGGCTCAAAATATTCCCCTAGCCCGAAAGGAAGCTGAGTATCAACACAGAAGCTCAGAGTCCTTCTGCCCCTACTTGAAGGTTTGTTTTGTTTTGTTTTTGTTTTAAAGTTTGTTTGTTTATTTTGAGAGAGAGAGAGAAAGAAAGAGAGAGAGAGAGTGCAAGCAGGGGAGGGACACACAGAGAGAATCCCAAGCAGACTCCACACTGTCAGCACAGAGCCCAATGCAGGTCTCAATCTCCCCAACTGTTCAAGAGTCAACTGCTTAACCCACTGAGCCATCCAGGCAGCCCTGTAGTGGAAGGTGTTAGCATCTACCGAGTTGCTGTCACCACATAGAGTGATCACCTACAAAAATGAGGACACATGGCTTAGAGATCAAAGAAGGGCACAGAGGAAATGTGGTCTGATGAAGCGTACATGGCTTTGAAGAATTTGCTTTGCAATTTGAATCAAATATTTTCATGTTTTTTATGTTTTTTTTTTTTTTGTAATATTCCGTGTAAAGGCAGATTAGTAGTGAAAGGCACATGTTTCTCTTGGTTCTTTTATGTTGTCTTGTAAATGCTGGGTCTTTAGAAGTTGTATTATTTTTGTCTCTGCTCTGGAGGCCTGCTGTTTCCTTAATTGATGTGGTAGCATTTGACTGGCTTTATTCCCATCGTCACATAATCATTATTTTCCATATCTCAGTTGTTGCTCCATTTCATTAACTTTTTCAGAAAATTGCTCCCTATTTATCTATTTATAGGTTCTGAATGCGTGTAGTCTTTGTCCAAAACCAGTATGATTTATCTGCTTGCTTTTGATCTTTAATTTTCCTTTGTTCAGAATCAATCATTTTTCCCCTCGATACTTCCTTTGATATTCCCTTTTTTTAGCTGCTGCCACAGTAATTGGAATTTTCTTGAATTTGTACTTTATTTAAAACCTTTTGGTTATGGGTGGTCAATTTGGAGGAAAGCAGTAGCTCCTAATGGTGTATGTCAGGCTCTTGGTCCTCAAGGCTCATTTTTAGTCCCATTCTTCACCAAGGAATTTTGAGCTCTTTCTTTCCACCAAGCAGATTCCCCCCCTTTTTTGGTAATTTTTTTCCTTTTGTTTGTCTATCATTTCCTTTTAACCACAGAATCACCATAATTTATAATCCTGGCCCCTCACTACATGTTAACTTACTTATTTTAACTCATTTTTCAGTTTTATATTAACTACTAGTACCATTATTTACATATGGATCTAAACGTTTTAGGTTTTCTATTTATTTTCTATTAACTAGTATGTAAAAATGGGCTTTTATTAGTTCCATGCAGTCATTGGTTTATTGTAATCTTTATCATGTAATATCATTAAATCCATTTTAGCTGATTGATACTTGAGCATACCTTATCCTCAGACTTAAGCCAGGAGGAAACTATGCAGTAGAGTTCAATCTGTAGGATGAATGAATGAATGGAAACCCATGTGTACAGGCTCAAGGGAGCAGGTGCCCAATATCTCACCATCTCATTCTGTGTTGCTTTCTGTGATGTACATTTAGATCCAGTCAAGCAAGATAAGGCTGTGAATCTCTGGCTTCTCTGATTTCAAGATTTCACTAACTGTTTATGAAACCTTTTATCTAGTTAACTCAGCTGCTTGCTATTAAGATGCGTTATCTTCTTGGCTCAGAAATAAAAGTCCCAGGGTAAAGAAATAAAGAGTCCTGGTGTTCCCTGTTACTGAAGCTCTGCTTGACTGTCCCTGGCTTCAGCTTCCTGGGGCTAAATTATCTATAACAGATCTTGTTTTATCACTGTGAAATGTAAATTCTAAAGAGTGAGGGGGTGCTTCCTGGGTCCAGTAAGGATGTGGTTCTGGGGGATGGTAAATGGAAGTAACAAGTAAAGCATTCTTACTCTCTTTACCACTGGTGATAATTTTCCCCAAGGCTGTTAAGGGTCCCAATGTTGTTTAATAGCATTTACTGCACACTAGCAGCAAACCGGTTCCTCTATTTGAAATCAGGGAATGCTGCTGGAGCTACACTAGCCAGTGGGTTACAATCCTCTCCTACCGGAAGCAATGTAGACACCCAGTTCTAGATTCTGTGTTAGCTGTTTTGGTTCTCACTACCACATGTACCATAACAAGCACCCTCTCTCAGTCTGCTATAGTTGACATTTCTGGTGTTCTCCTACTAGTTCATGAAAACTACACCAATCCTCTTAGATAAATTCTTCTACTCCTCTGTCCCTGTTAATTATGCTATCACTGCTACACAATAGCAAGCCCACAATGCGGTAGTGTCCCTTGTGCAGAGACACGGTCATGACTGTCTGCTACCTTTAAGTAGGGTGCAATGATGTCCAGAGCAAGGCCATTAGCTCCCATTTTTTCCAGAGCAACTCCACACTTCTGTCTCCATATTTGTGTGGCATTCCTGTTGCACGAGGTGCTGGACACCATTGTTCCAACTGGGGTGTGCCCACCCTAGGTGCCACCACCACCATGGATCCTGCTGCGTGCACAGAAGCCCTCTGTGTGCCCAAACCAGATTTGGTGTTCTGAAACTCTCACTGTCTTCCGGCTCATTTTGTATCTCATGCTAAGGCAGAAAAAGGGCCTCCATTCCCTTTGGGATTATGCTTTGCTACATGGGAATCAGAATGGGGCTTCCTCACCACACAGAGTTTCATGGAGATTTTATTGGAATTATTTTCCCTTGTTCCCCTTTTTTTTTTTTTTATTCCTTGTTTGTGCTCTTACTTCTTTGCAGGGTTCAACTACAGAGTTCTGAGATTCAGGGATTAAGGAACAGGTGGAAGCAAGAGCTAAATAAGTTACAACTGCCCCTCCCCCTTCGACCTTTACTCACTGTCCTTGCAACACCCTTGTATGCACATTCTCTCATCATAAATTGTGTTCTCTTACCAGAGAACTCCTGAGTGATCTGTATACCTAGACCTCTTTGGCCCTGACTCATAGGCTTGCCAGTCCGGTGTGTTTGAATCCTAGAGTGAACATTGAGTAGGTTCACTATGAGATTTTTCTCTCCCTTGATTTATGAAAGGACATTAGCTCTTCTAATCTTTTCCATCTTTACTTCCCATAATCCCTTTTATTTACACACAGCTCTGCAGGTTATAGGCATTTTCACACCAATCACTTCATTAGTGTCATTATAACCCTGCGAGGTCTACAGCACAGGTGTTATTATAACTGTTTTAATCCTGAACCAACTGAGACCATGAAGTTGCCCCTTGCCCAAGGGCACATGGTGAATGAGTTGCACAATCTGAGCTGAGAGCTCAACTCTCTGTTAGTTCTCATGACTCCACTACATGACATCAATCCTTATAAGCCCCGTGTTACAGTTAGTTATAAAGTGTGGCTAAGAGTACTCTATTTTTAATCATATATATAATTCCTCAAGGAGTTTGAAATGTTAGCAAACTTTGGAAAATACAAAACTTATTTGCAAACTCAGTTGAAAGTTTGGTAAGATAATGATTTCCTAAATAGAGTTCCCTCACAGCCAATAAACATGGTATGACTGAGTTAACATGGGGCAGTGGGAGTAAAAAGTTGATTAGTCTAATTCCTGTATAGAGTTTTATCCAGAGGGACAGACCTACTTGCCAGGTATAAAGGGAATGCTTTAATTCTGTTCACCAAGCAGACTTAAGCTGCCTCTTTGCCAGGCCCTGTACTAAGGTACGAGGTGGGATTGCAAGAATGATTACAAACTGGACCTTAACATCAAAGAGTTCATGGTCTGCTGGGAAAGATCAACCTCAGACATAAGTAACTGAGAGACAGGTTGAACGTAATAAGAAACAAATAAAAGCCATGGTAATCTAGGAAAGTAAGAAATACGAGTGACAAAAACATATTTTAATATGTAAATAGCTTTCTTTTGAGGAGGAATAGGAATAAGGATCAAATCCAGTTTATAAATCAAATATGAAAGAGATGTAAAATAACCCCAAATGTCCCAGACATATGGGCTTCCATTATCAGTAGAGTTGGTGACTTGTTTCTACTAGGTCCTACCAGGGCTCAGAAGGGATTGCATTGTATTGTTCTCAGTCAGGGGCAGAGCTTAGGATCTTTGGTATTAACCTCTGAAAATCAGGCCATTTGACTGTGTGGGTGATCCGACTCTGCCCAGTCCCTTTTGCCACAATGGGTGCTTTCTAATTTCATTAGGGACATTACATTTCCATGGGGTGATTCCCATTTCCACAAGGTGCACACAACTCGCTAATGAGGATCTCAAAAAAGAAAGTCGTGTACATTTGTACAAATTGAGATCACACCTTCATTCTTGGAATATAGTTGTAATTACATTAAAGACACATTGCAAGTCTGTCGCCTTTCATTTCATTTATTGTGTGTGTGAGCTGTGTTGAATCACTTTATCTCCTATTAAATTGCTAGCATTTCCTTTGGACTCTGATATACCTTCTCTAGTACAAAACAGCAGCACACCCAACAGTTGCAGTTAGGAAGTGAAGGGGAAAGCCATGTCCACTCAAGCAAGTTTACAAATATGCTTTTCCCAATTCCAAAATGTGAATTATGGGCATTATGCCTTGAGCTTATATTCAGTTTTTTTTAAAGAGACAGAGACTGGTCTCTGCTCATATTGAGTCTTCTCTGGGGGAGCCAGGCACGCCTTCTCTACCACTTCACATGCAGAGTGACAAGGGACCATGAGCTCTCAGAGCTTCAGGGGTACCTACATTGTGGTAAAACAAAGGTATAGGGAACTACTCTCTGCAAGATTATGTGAAGCTTTTTTTCTGGGAATAGAACTCACTATATTTTATATCTATTTGTTTTTAAATACTGAACATTTTCTTTTTTTCTAAACATTACCCTACTCTTTATATTTATCATTATAACCCCTGAGTAGTTAGGGCTAATCTTACTGCCCTCACTTTACAGAAGAGAAATAAAGATTCAGACATTTTTAAAAGTGAGGAGAGAGGCCACATAATGCAGTAGAACTATAGTCCAAGGATGTTCATTGGTAGTTCTGGGCTCTTTCCTCTAGTTTTATAAGGACTGGGGATACTGACCACCTACCAGGCATTGTGCTCGGTGATGAGAATACCCAGGTAGTGAGACATGAGCTCGCCCTTGAGACTGCAGTCTGTAAATGGCATTGCCCTTTATATGTCAGGAAAAGCACTGACCTGAGAATTGGGAGTCTGAATTTTACTCTGGATTTTGCCCCTGACAACCATGATCAGTGTGAGCAAGTACTTTAATATCTCTGAGCAATAATAGCCTAGGCTCTGCCTATCCCTTGGTAATTGTGAGATTCAAAGGAGAAAACTCAGAGAATAGAGCTTGGAAAGTAGAAATCACTCTAAAAGTATATATCTATAGTGACAGTAGGGATATTTAGAGCTGTCTGAAATACAAATGTGGGTGGAACACAAAATATATAGGCTTACAAAGGATTCCACTAATACATACATACAACTTGAAAGGTGAATTAGTCTATCACAGATGGTGGATCCTAAAACCTTCGTGTGAGCTGATGTCTAGGATCAACAGGGAATAAAATGGTTCCTCATTCAAGACTCTTGAATGCTGACAAAAACTGAGGACTGATGGATGTGGGGGGGAGGGGGGATGGGCATGGAGGAGGGCACTTGTGGGGATGAGCACTGGGTGTTATGTGGAAACTAATTTGACAATAAACTATTTGTAAAAAAAAAAAAGAAATGAAGAAAAAAATAAAAATAAAATTAAAAAAAAAATGGTTCCTCATTCAAATGCAGATAGGCATACACTGGAAATGCCCTAGGCAAACTGGGAATGGACTCATACTATTTGTAAGGTTCTAGATATATCAGATTCAGCCCAGGAAATCTGTTCTGTCAGGTTGCTCCAATGATCAAATTACTTTCTACCTAAGGCACCGCCTCTGTCTCATCTTCCATGGACCACCTCCATACCTCTCTGAGAACCTCTGCCCCTTCTCCCTTCCTGCAGGGGGAATTCAGAGACTCGGATCATCCTTAAGGTTTGTGTGTCAACCCTTCTGGTGAAGAATAATCATCATGGGGGTTTAGCAAATGCTGAACTGCTGGGCAAAACTCTATCTTCCTGCATGATTGGAGTAATTTCTTTAAAATAATTGTATTTGGGGTGGATAGTTGACTGAACTGGTAGAGTGTACAACTCTTGATCTCAGGGTGGTGAGTTTGAGGTCCACACTGGGGGTAGAATTTACTTAAAAAAATAAGACAGGGGTGCCTGGGTGGCTCAGCTGGTTAAGCGACTTACTCTTATCACAGCCCAGAACTCGATCTCATGGTTGTGAGTTCAAGCCCTATATTCAGCTGTGCTGTGCCAGGCATAAAGCCTAATAAACAAACAAACAAACAAACAAACAATTGTGTTTCATGGTTTAAATCTTAAGTTCTGAATTTCAAAATGCTTTATAAAGGGCTAAATATTTTTTTGAGGTTTATTCGGAGTTGGCTGGCAAAGCTGTGATTTCTACTTTCTGCCCAACCATACCCTGCTTTTCTCAGCCAGGCTGTACCATCTGAAGTACCAAGTATCAAGTTATCAGTCTGTCTACCATACTAAACCCTAAGCTCATGAGTAACAGGATCTGTCAATTTCACGGTAGTATTATTTACCCCTGCATGTGAGAGACCAACAAGAAGCCCTAATGGAATAAAAAAAAAATATAAAACATTAAATTTGAGCCTGCTACTTGGCTCTTAAGACCATCATAAGTTGTCGTTGGTTATTTCTGGAAAACAGAATCTAAAATATATAAAGTAATTGATTTTTCCCTGTGTAAACAACTTCAGAGATAAGCTAAGGGTTAGCATATTATCCTTACATTTCCCTTCACATACACTAGGGAAAGAAGGGAGGGATGTTTGGGAAGATGCAGTTATAATCTTTCCCAGCAGAAATACCTAATTATACTCAGGTCTTGAATCTCCAAGTTAGCATATTTTGCCCATTCATTGCTCAATAAATATTAATTGGTGGAGATGGGTTATAATTTAGCATGTGTATAATATATAATTTACCTGTAACCTATAATTATCTTAAATGTTCAAATAAGGGAATTGATTGGACTGAAAAGAAAATAACTTATTTAAGTTTAAAAATGTTGTTATGATCTAACTCTTAATAAAATCACCCACCTTCAGACATCATTTCACTTACATAGGCAAACTGCCATTTGCCATGTTCTCTCTCAAGGAAGACAAGATTGCAGTCGATACTGAGCTCAGCTTTGTGTATGCTCTAGAGCTCTCTGGTGTATTAGAAATATTTTTTACTATTTTCCCAGCTCAAAATGGCCACTTTCCACTGCATCCTCCACACACAGGAGAAAGCCCCTATTAGTACATATTTGTTAATCCATAAATGGCTGGACCAGGGGCAGAGCCTGCTTTATTTGAAAAATTATCATTATTGTTTACCGATGGGAAGATGTACTTTATTTACACCAGCTGCCAAAAGAGCAAGGTGAATACAAAGAGTTAGTTGGCTACTGGGAGAAGATTCCAAAGCCAAATCCATCAAATGATCATTCCTAGGAATATGGGATTGGGATGCAATTCAGCCAGCATGGTTGGAATTGAGAGCATATAACTAGAAGATTGTTGGGCATCCATCTTCTGCCCAATATATGTGGAGAGAAACAGAATGGTTTCAGCGAGAAGACAAATGGATATGAGAAGCAGAAAGGTAGAGACAAAGAACAGAGGAGTCCCTACTAAATAGTTTCCTAATGGCTTTCTATCCCCTTCTTCCATGATCTTGAAGGGCCCTGCTGCTCTGTGTTCCACAAGATAAATCAGCAACCTGACAATAAATCTACTTTCATCCTAACCAGTTATTTTTTTTTCTTAAATTAGTTCTAACTGGTTTCTGTTACTTGAAATCAAAAGAATCTCTTCCTAGACACAGTTGCAGGGGCAACTGAGTGGCAGCTGCCTCAAGACACAAGCCCTGGCTCAATGGTGGGAAGAGAGCAATCAAGGGGCAGAGAGAATGGTCCTGCTCTAGGTCACTCACACACATACCTGCCCAGACATCTGCGTATACATGAGCACATAAATACACGTGTGAACACAATGGCAAAGAGAGGAAAGTTTAGAGTCCAAACTCAAGCCCTCTGTGACATCCTCATTCTCTACATCCCTAGAGACTCTTACAATCCACTGGAAGCATTCAACCCATCAGCCCTCCCATGGAGCTTGTAATCAGAATTACCATTCAGATCCATCTTTCAGGGCTCCTTGCTTTGCAATTCTATTATTGTTTCATAAAACTTTAAAACTTTCCACCCTTCCTTCATTGTAGTCAACTTTAAATAAATTCAGAGTGTCACTTGTTAAAATAAATGACATTTAAACAACCTCAGCATGGTAACTCATTCCTCATTATCATAGAGAGCTCTTCTGAAAGGTCTATAGTACATTATCTCTACGAAATGGATTTTGCCTTCAATATTAACCTCATTGCTCAGAGAGGACAGGTGCTAAGCACTCTGGTGAGAGGTAGCATAGAAATGCATAGGTAGATTGATAGAACTGAGCAAGTGGTGATGAACTAAAACAAAAGAAGGGAAAAGGTTTAGGTTAAATATTAGGTAGCAAAGCTGAGCTCCAAAAGAGCTGTGATGATTGAGCAAGCTGCCATGGAAGACTGAAGAACATTTTTTTATTATTTTAGCTACTCAAAGCTCACTATGCCTGTGCTTCTGGTAAAAGAAGCCACCTGTGAGGTGTGGCTGATAACCACAGTGCACCTCAGATAAGATGTAGGTACCTGTTAGTCCAGGGTCTGCGTTAAACAATTTGGGAAACTGAGGCCCAAAACAAATAGTGCACTACTTCTGGATACAAAGAAGTAATGTAACTCAGATGGTTGGCCACCATGCAGCTCTACAAAATTCTCATAGTTCTTTTTCTTGTTCATTCGCTGCCTCCCCACCCTTTTCTTTTCTTTTTTTTTTCTTCCTCCTTAGAGTGTGGAACCAACTGCTCTGACAGCCAGTACTCTTGTCTGACAAGGTATTTCTGTGCCTGCATATTTCCAGCATTATATGCATCCAATTAAAAAAAAGTTGCTTTGTTCCTAATAACCTAAGGAACTAAGAAGCCCTCTGCTTTCTCAGCAGGCTCCAACATCATGGGCCAGGAGTGGGGTTATGGCTACCATATAAGCACATCCATTCCCAATAGAGGCGGCTGATCATCTCTGAACTGGGAGTCTCACAAGCATGGCTGCTTCCCTACCTACAACCTCTCTTTGAATCCAAGATGTTTGCTAGCTGTGATGTGACTTATATATATAGTCTTAGTCCCTGTTTTTACTACAGAGCTCCTAAATCCTTTGGAATTTCCTGATAACTGTGGTATCTTTTCTTTATGTTAATGAGGTGACTATGGATGCTTCTAAGGGTGGGGGCTGGTTGCTAAGAGGAACCAAGCAAATGATTAGAGCCTTGGAACTTTTGGTCCAACCCCCAACCGCTCTGAGGGAGAGAAGGCCTAGAGGTTGAACCAAATGCCAATAGCCAATGACTTAATCAGTCATGCCTATGTAATGAAGCCTCCATGAAAAAAGACGGGGTTTGGAGACTTTCTGGGTTGGTGAACACAAGAAGATTTGGGGAGAATGGCAGGCTTAGGAGGGCATGGAATCTCTGTCCTTTCTCCCTACCTTGCCCTATGCTCTTCCACCTAGCTGGTCCTAAATTACATCATTTTATAATGAAATAATAATCTAGTAGGTAAAATGTTTTTCTGAGCTTTGGATACCACTCTAGCAAATTAGTATAACTATAGGGATGAGGTGGTGGGACTCTGATTTATAGACAGTCGGCCACAAGTACAGGCAGCAACCTGGACACTTGCAACAGACTTTGGAAGTCTGAGGAGGGCATCTTTAGAACCTTTAAGTTATAGCCATTTAGTCAGAAGCATAGGTGACAACCTGGCCTTGTGACTGGTATCTGAAGTGGAAGGAATGGGTTGGGGGAGTTTTGTAGGACTGAAATTTTAACCTGTAGAATCTGATGCTACTTCTGAATACATGTGTCAGAACTGAGTTGAATTACAGGACAACCACCTCATATCCAGAACACTGCTTGTTTGTATGGGAAACCTTGCCCCCCAAAAGGGGAATTGGCTGACCAGAATCCCTTTATTAGTCTACAGGAATATCATGAGGAGTAGAGTCTCTTGAACTCTGATTGGATCCTGTAAGCTTGATGAATTTCCTAAATAAGTTTTCATAGTCCTGTGCTATGTGTCTTAACATGGGCTGGCTAAGACAGAAGAATGAAAGGGAACTTAGCCTTTGCTTTATCTACAGCCTGTAGTAGTAGATGGGGAAGGAGACAAGTTTTACATGCATGAGGCAAAGTAAGATGACATGTCTATGGGCTTTTAATTACTGCAAAAATGAAATAAAGAAGTCAATGTGGACTTAGGTCAGAAGGCAGCAAGAAAATGCACTGGATATGAATAGGTTTTACATTCACAGCCTAAAAAATAAGTCTATAATTTCAAAGAAAAGAACACAGACATGAATGTCCAGGGATGGGAATTATGACTTCAGCCCATAATTTACCATGTGACCTAGGAATAGCTCTTCCTTTCTGGATTCCCTCACCTGCTCAGTGATGACACCTGGGTCTTTTCTGGCTGAGGAAACACTGCTGTGTCGCTATAGTTTCTCCCTTGTGGTGTCATATTGAACAACAAATTCCCTGAACATTGCCATCTGCTTCCTCAAAATTTCTCTAGGGCCACAGTGACTGGTAAGTCTTGTACATTTTCTCACAGACTAAAAACATTTCCAGGAGAGCCAAAAACAGTCCAAAGTTTATCTTTGAACTCCTACTAGTAAATGTTTAAAGTAACTATTTACTGGCAATAATGAAAATATTTGAGGTGCTCTTACAAAGTTCTAGTTGTGAAATATCAATAAAATAATTGCCTAATTCCAAACCGTGTACTGTTCTAATTAATTCTGCATGAGACATTTTTCCAGCTTCAAAGATTGCTTTACTTGTATTGCATAACAAAATAATGGTATAATTAGGAATAAATTTGTCACTTTTATAAGTAATTCCTTTTTATTATGTGTTTGGAAGCAAAGCACAAGCATGATTAAAGCCCCCTTTAAAAGGTTTTATTAATTATTATGATTATTATGGATAATAAGCATCCACAAGCTGCAGAATGTATCCCAGGCAAGATGCACAAAGCCACAAAACATGGCAGGAACAGGGATGGATGCCAGATTCAGGTTTCTTTATTCTATGTGGTTCAAGTCTCACTGTCTATCTTGTCCCTTGTGTGAGGCAAGAATTTCACTTTTTGTCTCCTTCTATGTCTGCTAAGGCCCACTCCCCACTGGGCAATCCAGTATGTAGGCCCCTTTGTCTCCAATACTTTCTTGCCTTTATTTACCTCCTCCTCCCCCCACCCCCACCAACACTCCCAGTCTTATAAAAGTGTAATCAGTCCTCAAAAATCATCCCTAAGGGTCTTTTGCTGGGGAGCATTATCTGGCCTGCCACTCTGGACTGGGGGCCCCTCCTAAGTTATTGTTTGTTTCCTGTACACTGGGCACTTAAGGCAAGGACTGCATATTATGTTTGCTTTTGTTTTTCTTATGTCCCCAAAACAGAGCCAGTTGTAGGAGGTATTCAAGAACATTTACTGAATAGATGGGTCAATTAACGACAGAAGAAATGAATAATAAAACCCATCTTCCCTTTAATATATATTGCCTAAAACCCATGGACTAGATGCTATTAGTGAACACAGGTATGCCAGGAATCAGCTTTCCATCCAGTTTGCATGACAAGTAACTGGGGTAGCTACTACCTAGAATTCTCTCTCTACAATGTGTGAACTATCCTGTTTTTGAGAATCCACACTTTAACTTAAAATATGCCTCAGCAGCATTTTCTCTTCAAATGACTTAATGTAAAGTCACAGATTCACAGATCATCATAGCTGCAAGGGCCCTCAAGGGCCATTTTCTTTAAGTTTCTCATTTTACAGATGAGAAAAAGAAAGACTCATATAAGGGCAGAGCCCACTTAACATCACACCAAGTTAGGTGATATGGGACCCTGGGTTCCTGACTTCTAAGCAGGAGCTCTTTATTGTGAATTGCCAAGTCATATCCTTCTTCTAAACAGAGAAGAGGCCACTGTACCCACAACTCCCTGAGGGGTGAAGAAGGAAGCACATCTCTATAGCTTCCTCCTTTCCTGGGCTATTCCATGTGTTCACAAACATTTCACAGGTGTTATTGGGGTCATGAAACTATCAGGGCCATCAGTCCACTTAATTTATCAAGGCCATTCCTCTGCCTCCTTCTTTTCCTTCCGAACTCCCATGGCCCTCACCCTCATTCCAGCCTTCAGTGAAAGCACAACTGTATCTATGGAAGATGATGATATCATCCCATAGATGACAATCTCTATGAAAACCACATAAAAATGAAATGAAGCAGAAGCCATATGTCTTAGTTTAGGTCTACAGCCTTGTTTTCTAAACTTGCTCTGACTTCCTTTAATCCAGTCCTTGTTTCAATAAGTGTCTGTCCAGGCGCACACACATAAGAACAGAGAAGGAAGCAGAGAAAGCACTTTTGTTGGGTTGGTCAGATGGGACAGTCCAACTATAGGTCATGGACCAAAACTCAGGATAGGAATACCGTAGTCCTGGATCTGAGTAGACAGTCCAGAGAGCATATTTACAGTAATAGTTTGAGCAGCACTTCATGTGGGAAGAGAAAGTAGCAGGGATAGCTATAGAGGGAGAAACTAATACTGGCCTCCATTAAAATTATATACACTACTTACCACATTTTCCACTTCTTCTTTTCTGCTGCGACCTTCAAGGTTTCCACATGCATTGTGTTATGTCCTGTGAGTGTTTATCTAGAAGCACCCTGAACATCTCGTCAATCCAATGAGGTGAAAAGGGAAAAGAACAGGAAGTTTGAGGAAGAGACCAGAGTCAGGTACTGTTCTGAGAACATTTATAGGGGCCCAGAGGGTCTGCACTTAGCAGATGAGGAATGGCTTTCCTTAATAGGACAAGTGAGTATTTTCATTCTTTCATTAACCTTCTGAGGGACTATATACCATTAAAAAGAAAATCACAAACTCTCATTTCACATTTGACCAAATCTAATGTGAGGCCTTACATTTTACACACTAGAGAAAACAGTACCCTCTGGAGGAATGACTGGTAGGTTGGGGGGATGCATGTCCCCACTGCCTTCTTAGAATTCAGAGACAACATTTCTAATTTCCAAACCTAACTCAAATCCTATCACTCTGTGCACCTAGCCTGGTTTCTCCATGGCCTATCCTAACTACCTTCTCTAAACACTTACAATGCATATTACATAAATCTGTTTAGTAAATCACTGTCTTCTGTGTTTATTCCTTTGACCCATATCAGTACTGTGAACTCCTCAAGGGGTAGATGTGGCTTCCATTTTCTCTATGTCCAAGAAGATGGAAACTATGCATTCATTCATTCATTTACTTCTCAAGCATTTCTTGAGGACCCACTCTATGCTAGGACTTAATCTAGGCACTAGACTTACAGAGATGAATAAAGTATGGTCCCTGACTTTGAGAGCTCTCAGGCTAGTGACTGAATCAGCCATGTGGGCATGTAGTAATCATACTGTGCAGTAAATGCGCTATAAAATTACAAGCAAAGTGAAAGCACAGAAGAAAGAAGGGCAGATTCAGAAAGAATGGCAGTAGGTTTGTGTTCAATAAATATTTACTGATTAATTAGGGGAGGAGTATACTTCATTAGGGATTACAGGGACAAAACGTCCTCATTAGCTGATGATGAAAGAAACATTTTTTCTTACAGTCAGGAAGCTCCTGGGCGCTGGCAAGCGATAATCTGTGTATTAATGATAACAAAAGGAAGAAACACTGGCAGAAGCAAAAAGCTCTCAGGCATGTTGAGCATCAGATAAGCCCATTACATTTCTGGATGTGCAGTGCCCTGTCCTGTCCATGGGAGACCTCCTGTCTGTCTTTCTCCCCCTTCCAGGGGGATTATCAAACCCAGAGAGAGACACATACCAAAACTCCACCTCCAGGAACTTCTTTAGACAGATGACAGGCAGACAGATGTGTAGGTCTTTCTTCAAGACCCTGGCCTGGCAAGTGGTGAGAGCCTCTCTGTGTGGCCTGGGCTTTGCCTGCACAGCTTATTTATTCTGCAGCATATGCTGGCTCAGCACATTAAGGCAGCTCCAATTTTCCATGTTCATTTTAGTCGTCCCTTAACTCTCATAAATTGCCTTTTGTAGCGATCTCACCCTTATGGTTTACAAGGGAAGCAGCTGTGATTTTTCATCCTTTGAACTCTTGAGCCAAATGGCTTAACACAACCCCTCTAGTTACCCTCTCCCCTGGATCAGATGACCAGCAATGTGATGGTCAGTAACAAGTATCTTCTGCAAAGCTGGTAATGTGCTTATTCTTACACTCCGCTTCACACCATCATGATGTTTCTATGTCCTCAATCTGTCCGTAAATCACTGTCGAGGTGTAAGGAAGCACTGAGTGGTGAGAAAGTGAAAACTGTATTGCTCAGGTGGGAGGAGAGATCTAATCATACATGTTATGCAAGGAGTACTCACACTCCCTTTCAGATAATTTCTATCACTTTCAGTGGGCTTCTATTCTTAATCAACTTCACAATTTTTATGACTACACCTCTTTTTCTGTGTTGACAGTTGTAACCCAGGCCTTGCAGTTATCCACGTTAAACTGTAAAAGACAGTAATAGGGCTTATTGGTCAGTTATAAGATGTGCACTTTTAATTATATTTATGCTAAAAGAGCAGCAATGGTAAAAGAAATTTTTACATTAAAACTCATGGTATTAAAGCAATTAATTTCCACATGGATCAATGGTCTATCTCCATAGTAAGAAATTTTTTAAAATCAATATTTAAAGCTAAAAATGAGGTCCATATAGTGTCAGTAATCCTTCAACCGCTGGGAGTTCAAGGTTCAAGAGCAACATATCTAGTAGTGCAAATTTCATTCTTGGTTTGCACACTGGAACTCTTTAGAAGATTTCATTATAGGGGCGCCTAGGTGGCTCAGTCAGTTAAGTGACCGACTTCGGCTCAGGTAATGATCTCGCAGTTCGTGGGTTCAGGCCCCGTGTCAGGCTCTGTGCTGACAGCCAGATTCTGTGTCTTCTTCCCTCTCTGACCCTTCCCTGCTCATGCTGTCTGTCTGTCTGTCTCTTAGAAATAAATAAAACAAACAAAAAAAATTTTTTAAATAAGAAGATTTCATTGTAATATTTCATTTGTCATTCTAAAGTTTGCTCTTTGGAGGTCTAAATGCCACATGAAATGTGTTTCTTAGGACTTAAGCTCATCTCTAGAATCCCACCTGATGGGGGAACCCAAAGAAAGTCAATTCAAAGAAATTAGAATATCAGGAAATGGCAAGGCTGAAGCAGAGTAAAGACTGAGTTACAAGCTTTGATTTCATCTGTGGTCTCTGTTGGGTTTGACACTTATTCTGGAACAGAAATTTTTGTCATTACCTAAGATGCTGAGCTTATGAGGAAAGAAAAGTACAGACTGGAATATTGTAAACATTGGGGAAAACAAACTTTACTGAAAAAGAGAAATAAAAACATAAATTAAGAGAGCAATTCATAAAGGATCATCTCAGCCTCATAAAATGAAGACTTGTTAGCCTCTTGGTTTTTGTGCCTGGTGTTCTAGTTATGGTCCAGGCTAACAGGCATCTCTCAGAGCTGCTGAGAGTGGCTCTGAGGCACAGTCACACTTCATTCATCATAGAGCTGGCCCTGACACTCTTGAGGAGAAGCAAATGGAACTACTTCCAAATGTGTTTGACCAAGAATATCAACTGCAGAAGAGTTTGACATGAAGAGGAGAGGTGATGTGCTTTGTGTTTAGCAAATGGCTAAGACTTTAGAACTCATGGGGCGTCTGGGTGGCTCAGTTGGTTAAGTGTCCAACTCTGGATCAAGTCATGATCTCATGGTTTGCAGGTTCAAGCCCTGCATAGGCTCTGTGCTGACAGCTCAGAGCCTGGAGTCTGCTTCAGATTCTGTGTCTCCCTCTTTCTCTGCCCCTCCAAAACTTGTGCACTGTCTCTCTGCCTCTCAAAAATAAATAAACATTAAAAAAAAAAACTTAAAAAAAAGAAGAAAGAGAAGTTAGTTCCACACTGCCTTACTGACTTAGAAAGAGCACTTAGGATATATGTGTATATTGTAGACTTGGATGATGGAAGAAAATGGCAAAAAATTGGTTCCAAATGGCCACACTAGGTGGGGATCATTAGAACAATGACAGAAAACTTATATTTAACTTTCCCGAACACTGCCTAAAGCCAGCACTGTTTCAAATGTGTTTCTCCTACTCCACACATGATTGCCTCTGTGCTTAAGTGAGTTTTCCATAGTCAGAATGGAGCAGAAGGTCACCAGATTCAGAAATGTAGATCAAATCTGTGATGTCACAAAATGTCACAACTCAGCACTATCCAGGCTGGACCCTGGCATGTGTTCTACTGTTCTGGAAGTAAAGATAAAGCAATTGTTGTTTGCCCAAATGCTGCAATGGACACGGGAAAAACTAGGGGAAAAGATTTTCTTTATCTGAAGAGTTCTTTACTATGTAACTAACTTTTCCTTGACCTTGTTAGCCAATGCAAATGACTCACATCATGGTAGCTGCCCACATGTCAAAAGACTAAAGTCAATTAGGCTCAGAAATGCCTGGAACCATGAGTGGCTCAGTTGGTTAAGCATCAGACTTTTGATCTCCAAGCCATGACCTCACAGTTTGTGTGTTTGAGCCCCTCATTGGGCTCTGTGCTGACAGCTCGGAGGCTGGAGCCTGCTTCAGACTCTGTGTTTCCCTTGCTCTCTATTCCTCCCCCACTCATGCTATGTCTTTCTTTCTCTCTCTCAAAAATAAACGTTAAAAATTTTTAATTAAAAAACAAAGAAATGCCAGAGCTGAGCCTCAATAAGTTTGATATTAAAAATAAGGGGGGGAAGGTGTCCAGGGACACCTGGGTGGTTCAGTCAGTTAAGTCTGATTCTTGATTTCGGCTCAGGTCATGATGTCATGGTTGTGAGATCGAGCCTCTCAAGTCGAGCTCTGTGCTGGGTATGGAGCCTGCTTAAGATTCTCTTTCTTGCTCTCCCTCTGGCTCTCTCTCACTTGTACACACACACTCTATCCCTTTCTCTCAAAAAAAAAAAGGGGGGGGTCCAAATAAAAGATTTTGGGCATCAGGTATGCAGGTGTCTAGGTATGCCTATCTCCCCCAGATTATTATCACTAAATAGAGCAGTGGTTCTCAACTAGGGTTGAGATATGCCCTAGAATGGATATGCCATTCCCAGGTAATGTTTGGAGACGTATTTTACTGTTACAATTGAGGGATTACTACCAATACCTAGTGGGGAGAGAACAGGGATGCCACTTAACATCTCATAAGGCACAAAACAGGCCCTTGCCACCAAGAATTTTCCAGCCCAAAATATCAACAGTGTCACAGCTGAGAGAAATCCTGCCCTAGAATCACTAGAGTATTGCAGAGCTAAGATTTTCTAGCATTTCTTGGGACACACGTCACCAACTTCACATGATCTAACTAAGGTTTCTATACGCTTCTCAGGTCTCACCCTCAAGACACTGGTCCTGAGTCCATCCTGTAACGTGTGCTTACACTATATATTCATTCTATGCGTGTTCCATTTCCCATAATAGTCTCAGTGGGGCAGAAGGGCCTGTTACATGGAAGAACAGAAGGCAGGGCTTGTCTTTAAAATATTAAAGTTGCTGCTTTGAACTTGGCACATAATTCAGCATTGGCCCTTCTCTCTGAAGCCTTCAGATAATTTATGAACAGATTCTGTTAGTAATACCCTCTCTGGCCTCCTTCTGATTAGTTCAGATGTCTTATCCTTAGGATTAAGTGTGCTTCATCCATGAAGTACTTTCTGTCAACTTGGCACAAATCATCAGTCCTTTATGTTCTAAGAAGTCCCATGTCATAGTCTGCCTTTGTGACCTATTTCATATCCTATCTCCTCAGAGAAGCCTTTTCTACTGGTTCTAGTTCACATTTTTCTCCTTTTTCTGAGCAACAGAGAACTGGGTGTGGCATGCCCTCACACCCCCACCTTGTATTAAGTGGTTATTGATTACTACGTAAATCTTATCCCAGGAATGCATGGGCATTAAGGGCACTAGAAATGTAAAAAAAAAAAAAAGGCATTGTTCTGTATTATTATTATTATTATTATTATGAAATAGCTTCAGTGCTTATCACGGCCAGGAACTATAGTAAGTATTTTAGAGGTACCACCTCAACCTCATAAGACCATATCATTCCCATTTTTCATACGGGTAAACTGAACTCAGAGAATTTAAATAAATTGCTCAGACCTGTGTGAATCTAATAATCCATGCTCCTAACTAGTCCATTGCACAGGCTCCCTCAAGGTGTTCACAGTCTAATGGAGGGACAAATATATTCATTTGGGGGAGGGGGGAAGCTTTCACAAGCCAAGTCAAACTAATGAGCTTGCTGGTGACTAAGCCTAAACAGGCTCCAGGCAGACACCTCACTGATGACTTTAATGCACCTTTCCTGCAACCAGCCTTGAGGACTCTGCAAACACGTGGCTCAGTGCGATATAGTCTTATGAATAATAATGAAACCCAATCAGGAATAGAGGCCTTAGATTTTAATTGAGCTATCCTTTAAAGGACTGCTTTTCTCAGTGTCAAGGTCATGTTCTCCTAGCTAAAGCGGTTATTTTATGTGTGTGGCAGAGATAATAGGCACTGGAGACACATTGAGGACATGTGGCATACGGCATGAAAGAAAGAGGAAATATACGAAAAGCAATCATTGAAGTATACACTATAGACCTTCCCATTGATAATTGGTTTAAATTATTAAAGCACATAAGAGGTTATTAACTAGAGAGAGTATAAATTACTTTTTTTTTTTTTGCTGAGAATGACTTTTCAAAGTCTCCCAAACTTCCACTTAAAAAAAAAAAAAGCTTTAAATTTAAAGTCCTTAGAAAAATATCTTTTAAAAATTATCTCTAGAGTGGATGAAGAGAGAGCAGATGCTTCATGAATTTGAGATCATGTTACCTGCCATGAGAATATAAAATGTGAATTGATATTTAAACTATGGTAATATTGCTCAGGAGGTGGCTGACATTGGCTAGGTCTAAAGATTGAGGGTTGCAGACCCCTGGGATTGAAAGCATCCCTGAGGGACTGGGACAGGTAGCTGAAAACATACTCTCAGAACTTCCAGAAAACTCTGGAGTGAACAAGCTCTGGGAGCACAGCTACATCAGGATGGAAGGGCACACCTGCAGTGGATACCCCAAGTAGGGACCCGAGATCTGATCTTGTCACCTCCACCAATGTGTGACAGCAGCAGAGAGGAAAAGTTGAGCCCAGGAGATTTTATGAAGAGGCTCAGCCAGAGCAAAATGAGTGACATACATCTTCCCTCTCACACTCGAGATACTGATATATATCCCTGTTGTCCAAGCCCTTCCGGACTTTTCTGCAAATAGGTCTGATGAGTCTGTTCTTATCTAATGCTGCTCCAATCTTCTGGGGCTCTGAATTAGCATTTTTAGGATATACTGTTCTGACAAGAGACCCTGTATCTAGTAAGGCCAATTATCTCCTTGGATTCTTAGTTCTATCTTTATTCATTAACTCCCATTTCCTCTCTTAGAAATGAGCTCATTTGGGTTGCTCGCCTTTTCTTTGAATGACTTTTCCTCCTTGTGGCCTAAATCTCAGATCCTTTTGCTCAAACTGCCTCAAGGCCTCCTACTCTGCCCTCTTCTATTCTCACCTCCATCTTTTGTTCATCCGTGGTACCTTCATTGAAAGAATGAAAATGAGTAAAACTGCTTTCCCCTGCTATCCAGCCCAGGCACGCTCTGCTTTGGCCTGTCAGGATGACAGATATATGACAATTACAGAGCCATCTTTTTTAAAGATGGCCATAATGTATCATTACATGAGGTAAGATGATAAGAAACAGTAAGTTTCTCTCTCTCTCTCTCTCTCTCACACACACACACACACACACACACACACACACNTACATGAGGTAAGATGATATGAAACAGTAAGTTTCTCTCTCTCTCTCTCTCTCTCTCTCTCTCTCACACACACACACACACACACACACACACACACTGTGGTGAACATCTCCCATCAATCGTCCCCAGCACTTCTTTTCTTTTTGAAACTATTCCTCTTCTCAGTCCAATCATATTTTTATAAATACCAATTCTTTTGTTCAGGATCAGACTCTAGCCAACATGACCAATGATAATGTTTCCCCAGAATAAGGATTCTTTTCAAACTGGATATAGGAAAGTCTGACTCCAGGGTCAGAATTTCCTCCATCTGCAAGAAGCTGTTTTAGAGAAAGACATAATGATGCTAGCAGCTCCAGAAATGGAACATTGAGTTATCAGGACAAAGAGCAAAAGTGCTAATGGAATTTAAGACCTGGGTTCCAATTATTCTCCTGGCTTTCCTAAATTGGAATATTAGCCTCTCCTTTGACTATGTGACCTTACCAGACATCCTTCCAGTAAATTCACTGCTGATCCAAAGCTCACTTTAATCCACTTACTGTTGTTTATACCCAAAGGCTCCCGAATAACACAGAAATACATTCTTGAATAATATACTCCAATATATTAACAGTATTTATCTCTACGGGTTTTTTTTTCCTTTATTTCTCTGCATTTGCCACTGCATTATAATGAACTTAAAAGATTCACATGATATTTGGTCATAATGATTTTGTCAGATGATATGTCTGATTAGGAGGAAAGCACTTGTCAAAAGAATAATAAACAGAATTGTGGTGGAAGTCATCGAGATATGAGTGATGCCCACAACTGGATCAGGATCATATGTTTGTCCTTCAAATATTTACTGAGTGTCCAGTACTACCAGAAACTGGAGGTACAGAGTATGAAAATATGACGATGTTGTGTATGAGCTGGTAGAAAATATGGATACATCAGTAATTATGCAAAAGCATGTAAACTGAATTACAATGAGTGCTATGAAGAGAGCAATCTGACATTAAAGATATGACCAAACTTTTAAAAATCAAGAACACCTCCTGGTGAAAAATGACACTTTGGCGAGACCTGAGTCATAAGCAGGAATTAAATGAGGAAGAGAGAAAAAGAAAGGAGACTGCATATCAAAGGCTCCATCTAGGAGGAAGTGTGGGACATTCTAGACACTGAAGGAAAGCCCCTGAAGTGGAAGGGGCAAGGGATCCACAGTAAGAGAGAAGACTGGAGAAGGTGGTGGTGACCAGACTATGAGATACCTTGTGGTTCAAATGAAGGTGTTTTGTCTTTTTTCTCAAAGCACAGAAGGGCTATGGAGTATACATGGATGTACTACGTGTATGTGTGTTTGGGATGTGAGGGATGAAGCATGATCAGAATTCCATTTTTTAAATTTATTTATTTATTCTGTGAGAAAGAGAGGGAGAGATAAAGAGAGAGAAAAAACACATGGGGGAGAGGCAGAGAGGGAGAGAGAGGGAGAGAGAGGGAGAACCAAGCACACTCTGGGCTGTCCATGTAGAACCCTATGCAGGGGTCAATCTCATGAACCATGAGATCATGACCTGAACTGAAATGAAAAATCAGACACCCAACCAACTGAGCCATCCAGGCACCCCAGAATTGCATTTTTGGGACATAATCCTGACCATAGTGTGGGGAGCAGATTTGAGAAGATCCAAAGAGGACACAGGTAAATTAATTACAAAAGTCTTCAGAATGGGCATGAGCCAAGTGGTGGGGGGTTGGGGAAGATGATGGCAGCTTATCCTAGGTTGGTGACCATGGATACAGAAGAAAGACTGAGAGGTATTTAGGTGTATAGCCAAAGATCTATGTTCCGGAAATTTAGTTTCTGTCAGAGGCAAGAGTTATTTTGTCACAGGCAAAGAACTTAAATATATAAGAATGAGACATGGGCAAATATAACTGAGCTAAATTTTTGTTGAGCCCATTTCTATTAGAAGTAATTAGAGAAAGCTTAACAGCAGAGGTAGGACCCAAGCTATGTACTCAAGAATATATCAGGTTCTATGAAAAAGAAAATCCCTATGGAATTTAGCAGGAGATACAAAGTGTCCTCAAAGTGGGTAATTTAAAGAAGGTTTAAGTAAGAGGGTATTTATAAAGATATAGGCATTGGGTATGGAGATTTTAAGGAATGGTGGAGTACTACAGATTTAATAACTACCCCTAGGATTGATGAACTAAAGTGAGGAAGCTGCCCCTGGATTTAGAAAGAGAGTGCTATGTAGAGAAAAGTGATGAGAGCAGATGGAGGCAATTCAACAAAAGGTAAAGAGCCTGTGACAGACCCTGCAGGGTGAGGAGGGGCCAGGAAATACAACTTCTTCCCTTGCTCTCCCTTCTTCCTCCAGATCTCTGACCTATGCTGCTAATTAGCTCAACACGTCAAAACCAGAAGGAATGAGGGCTTATCAGGATCCCAAGGCACAAAGCAAGCGAAAGAAGGATGGAGAGTCTACTGACAGAGAAAAACAAAAGAAGTTCCAGCTCATAGACGGCCAAAGTCCATAAAAACAAATCTAACAAATAGACATTTACTAAATATGCATTGTGTTCAGGGAATGGCACTGGGAATCTAAGTGAATACTGAAGGAGGGAGATACAAGCCGGTTTGGGAACTATAGGAGCTCAGAGTTAAAAATGGAAGAGGAGAGAGACTATATGGGCATTAGAAACACTAAATAAAAATAGACCTGATAAATCACAGGACAAGAAGGCAACACAGGGTCCCACCTGGTAGTATGCGAGGACTTACTAGGGATATACACAGTTAAAATGTACTGGTGGCCATCAGAGGTGAGGAACTCTATTGCTTGAAATAACAATATGATACTTCTTAAAATAAGGGCCATGATTTTAGCCTTGCTGGGTAAAAACATCCTGATAGATAAAGAGCAAAGGGACAGACACAGTATTGTAGGCTAGGATATGAGTGACTGCAAAATGGCAGAACAGAAGAAAAGCAAGTTGTGTTTGAGAAATTCGACTATCTAGTTATTACAAAGACTATATAAACAAGCAGAGATCAATTGCGCTGCAAGTGTTATTTTATTAATTGATTTGCTTTTCAAATCTAACATCGAGTATGTGTTAGGTACTGCTCTTAATGCTGGGGATGTACCAGTGAATATGATAAGACAAAAACCTGCAACTGTAGATACTATATTCCAGTGAGGCAAATAGAATATAAATAAATGTACACATTAGGTAAACATCAGATGGATTTAAGTCTTATGGAGAGAATTAATTACAGTATGTACTAGAGAATGACTAAATGATAACTATACAGGATTTTCAAAGAAGAGCTCAGTGAGGAGTTCTTTGAGTTCAAGTAAGACCCACATAACCAGAATTATTCTTGTTCTATATCATGATCAAGTGGAAGAGCATTGCAGACAGAGAGAGAAATGGTACTTAAGGCCTAAGGCAGGTACTTGAATAATGTGTTATAGGAAATAAATGGCTGGAGTGGCTAGAGCACTGTGATGAAAGTTTATACCAAGTGGTGGGATTGGCTTGTACTGGCTAATGAGAGACAATTGTTGCATTTTCCGGAAATCTTTAAGCCAGTTGACATCATTTTGGTAGCTTGTAACTGGCATGGTGGTAGAATTTTCAAGAGGAAAATTGGAAAACACTGTAAATCAAGTTTCCCTCCAGTTCCTAGCCCCTTCTCCTACTCCCAACCTCCCCATTTAGAGACCCTGTTCTTAAATATTTTCCAGCATGCCATAGAGTGGATATGAGAGGAAACTGGAGAAGTAAACAGGGACCTAGCATTGAAGGCTTTATAAGGCAGGGTAAAGGAGTTTTGGATTTTATTTTAAGAGTGATGAGAAGCCATTAGAGGCTCTTAAGTAGGACAAGGACGTGATCTGATTTGCATTTGCAAAAGACAGTTCAGGCTATGTTGCAGAAAACTGAAAGTAGGTAAAAAGAGGAAATGGGAAAATCAGTTGAGCATCTATTGCATGTCTGCATGAGAAGCAACAGTGGCTTTGATTGGAGTGTAATAATGAAAATGAAGAAAAATAAAAATTTTTCTACTACCTCTCTAGAGGTAGTAGAGTCTATAGTTCTTATTCATGGATTTGATGTAGGAAATAGGGGAATGAGAGGAATCAAGGATAATTTTTCAGTTCTAACTTGAGAAACTAGGTACATGACAATGTTATAAACTGAGAGGTAGAGAATTTATGCCAGAGTAGTGGTGGAGTGGGAAATTAAGAAAATTATACTCACTCTGTTAAGTTTGATATATGTATATGGCCTCCATCTGGAAACGTCAAATAGTGGTAGGATATTGGTAATTGGATTGTTGGGAAGAGGTAAAAACCAGAGTTAAATTTGAGAGTTGCTAGTGTATAGGTAGTATTTAAAACAAGAGTACGGGTTAGATCACCCAGGGAGAGTGCAAAGAGAGAAAATGGGAGGTAAAAACAGAGACAGAGCAGAAGGGGAGGAGCCAGCAAACATCAGATTGGAGGAAAACCTGGAAGGTCTGATACCATGATGCCAAGAGAAAATATCTCCAAGAAATTAGAATCCATTTTGTTGTATGTTGCTGGAGATCAAGTAAGGGAAGAGAGAAATCACTTGGATTGGGACAATGGGATACTCATGCTCCTTTCAGTAGCAGTGTTAACAAAGTAGTGAAGACTGTATGAAGCCTCCTTGGAATAAATTCAGGAAAGGATATTCCGTGGAGAAGCAGAAAGGGCTATAAAGGGCAGGAGGGAATGACAATAGCTGAAGAAGGATATGAGGCCAAAAGCACTGTTTGTGGCTCATATGGGTGGCTCAGCCAGTTAAGCATCTAACTTTGGCTCAGGTCATGATCTCATGGTTCATGAGTTCAATTCCCTGCTTAGGAATCTCTCTCTCCCTGTTTTTATCTGCTCCTCCCCTGCTCATGCTTGCTTGTTCTCTCTCTCTCTCTCTCTCTCTCAAAATAAATAAATATATTTCATCCAACTGGCTCAGGTCATGATCTCACAGTTTATGGGTCTGAGCCCCAAATCGAGCTCTATACTAACAGCTCAAAGCCTAGAGCCTGCTTCAGACTCTGTGTGTCCCTCTCTCTCTGCTCCTCCCCCACTCATGTTCCATCTTTCTCTGTCTCTCAAAAATAAATAAATATTAAAATAAATAAAATTTTAAAAAAGAGCTGTTTGCTAATGTTACTTTTTTAGGTAGGAATGATCAGAATGTATTTATATGCTAATGAACCGATCTTCCAGAAAGGGAAACTTCAGTGAATAAGGGAGAGGGGAGAAATACCTAGCAAAGTCCTTGAAAAGGCAAAAAAGGAGGAGGTCTAGAGCGTAAGTGGAGGGGTTTCAATTTCAAAAATATTTATTAAATGCTCCCAATGTGCCATGTTTCTTTTCATGACTTTATGATATCACATCTGGAATATTTTCCTGCATTTATTTGTCCTATTAGATTCAAGCTGTTTAATGACTTAAGACCCTATTTTGTTCTTTCTTCAAGTCCCAAGTCCCAGCCCAATTTCAGGTACACAGTAAGATTTAATAAATGTTTGTTGAGTATGTGTTGAATGAGATTAAATTGTTTTAACCTAAACTATCCCGTTAGCAGCTACTTGAACACTTGATTAAATCAGAGGTAGCACTGAGAAGACAGATATAACCAGCAAAAAATAGACAACTTTAATTACAGATTTCTTTTACTTTAAATTTGACCCGGAGTGACAGAGAAAAAGGTTGGGGCCAGATGGACATGGGAGTTGGGGAAGAGATCCCTCTATAAGTCACCAATCAAAAAGAAAGATAGCTCTTTTACATCAGATCAAGTTTAATTCTTCACCAAAAAAATGTATAGTTGTTCCTATATACACATAGTATATAGTGTCAATGTTATAGTAGACTGTCTTTGTGTGTCTTCTCTATAATCTTAATCTTCTGACCCCCCTGAAAGCCTATTTCACTTCTACCATTATATCTGCCCCTGACACCAGTGAGACTAATGTCAATTGTTTTTCTCCAAATCCCAGCCACGCCCCATCGCCAATATATCATGTTCTGTCCTACATCATGTACTTTCTTCTCTGTTTATTATCCAAATTCTCTTCATCTGTCAATATCCAATTTAAGGCTCGCCAACTCTAAGAATGGTTCTCCAAGGAAAAGAAATCAATTTGCTTTAATTCTATAGTATTTAGGGGATCAATTATTTAGCAATTGTCAAATAACACCTGATTGATTTAATTTTGCACAGGCATGCTTGTGTGCAAGGAAGTGAGTGAACAAGCAAGAAAGAGAGATTTCTGTCTATGAGAATGTGACCGGACAGCAAATGAAAGGTATCCATCAGACAAAAATTTCACTATAGCATCTCTTCTGCTCTTCCAACCTCAGCAGCCCAGAGAGCAATGTCAAAGACTGAATGTCTTGGGAAACTCAGCTGTAAGTGCGGATGGTACATTTTTAATTGTCTGTACCACGTAAGTGCTGTATAAACCACATCCCCCTGGTAGTAGGTTATTGACTCTGGTCTTTTTCTTCAAAAATATATAAAAGGTATACACGTCCAGTTATAAAATAAATAAGTCATGGGGATGTAATGTACAGCATGGTGACTGCAGTTAATAATACTGTATTGTATACCTGAAAGTTGCTAAGAGAGTAAATCTTAAAAGTTTTTAATCACTAATATATATATATTACTTACATATATATATAAAACTTACTACATATATATATATTTATATATATAGTAGCACACTTTAAAATTTTGAAAGCAGTGTAATCGTGACATCACATCTAGAAAATGAACCAAGGCCAACTGAGAGGAGGAGGCGGAGCACTGAGGTTAAATGGAGAGCTCACAGAACAGCTTCAGAAGACCTGGAACATTTTTAAATCTCTGTCAATACCTGTGTGATCTTGGAAGAGTCACCTCCCTACTCCAGGCCATGGGCTTCTAAAATGAAAGGTTTTGAAAAATGATCCCTAAGGTCCTTCTAGCTTTGTCAGTCCAAGGCTCTAGGGTTGTGAATGAGATCTGAGCTTTACTGCCACCCTTTGATCAGCACTGCAGACCATACTCCTCCCTGACATGCTCTGCATCCTAGAACATAATTGGAATAATGTAGGTGTCCTATCTCTTTTGATTCCCCAAACATAAGCTGGAGTCATCACCTCTTCTCATTTAACCTTTCAGCAAATAGCTCTGTTTGTTTCAGCCAGGGGCAGTATAAATAATTACAATATAATGTCTTAATATAAAGAGGGACAGATAATTTTCAAGCAAATAAATTAGAAAATATCCATGTGCCCATATGGCACACAGAAATTATTCTCTCATTAGCTACTGGCTTTCAGTTAGTAAAAATGTAAATCAATTTACCAAACCCCACAGCCATGCTAGAAGCAGGACTGCCCTGATATCCCCTTCAGTGTTGTCTCTCTTGTTGGGGTTGATGCTGGCTAGCAGCAAGTAGCACCCCCAAATCCCACACAGCAATGGGCTTTGTTGTTAACCAGGGCAGATGCCCTCTGGCAATCTCCCCAGTGTCTGCTTCAGCAACAGAATTGGCTGCCTCTTCCTATTTGTCTCTTTGCTTCTATTGGCCTATGTGGGTATTTGTTTTACTAAAGGGTTTGCTTCACTCAGTTGGTATTAGACTTAGGGATCAGACATGAAATAATTATTCAGCCTACAGCAGCTTTTTGTCTGGTGCTGCCATTTCTAAGCGAGCAGCTAGTTCCTGCAGGGATCTGTGTTACAGGACAAAAAGCACTCACAGCCTGACTGGAGTTCTGTATAGATGGAGGGAGGCCTAGTAAACCCTTTATCTGTTATTACCTTGAAAAAAGGGAGATTCAAAAAAAAAAAGAAAGAAAGAAAGAAAGAAAAAGAAAGAACAAAGGAGATTCTCCAGGTTTTATTTGAATTGTGGAATTCCAGAAATCAACCACATGGTTCTGCCATTAATATCTGTGAAATTCAATTTATATCTTGCACCTCTGTGGTGGTGACCTTCACCTGTGCCCACAAACTCCACAGACTCTGTCTTAATCATATTTACATATTAAATAAGTCAGGACCTGTACTTCAAGAAGGCACAGTCAACTGCATTTGGAGGACTTCAATGTCAGTGTCGTATGTACAATTTGGGGCTCCTATTCTCTAATTGCTGCTTATAAGAATTGATCAGAAGAATGAGCACTCGAAATTCTTCCACACGGAATTAATCTCATTCTGTTTTGTTGTTATTGTTGTTGAGAATGCCACATGTTCCACCTACTTCTGACGTTTTTGTATGCTTGCCAACCCCAGGTCTCAGGATTGAGCTGTAGCTCATCCAATCCAAATGACTCATACTGGGTATTTAGCAACTGAAGATGTGGATAACCACAGATAAGTACTTTCAATCATTCCTCAAATATTTAATGAGCAATCATGTGCTGAGTTCTGTGGATAAATGGTATTTGCCTTTCTAGATATCATAGTCCAGCAAGAAAGACAGAAAATTGAATAGACACAATTACTGTAAAACACATCAGGTACTACAAAAGGCACAGTACAGAGTGAACTGAAAGCACATGGCAGATCACTTACTCTGAGGAAGTCAGCCTCAGGATGACTTTCTGTGACATATTCTAAGCCATGCTTTATCTTCATGTTGATGTCTTCTTTTTTAATGTTTCTATTAAATCATCTTTGAATATAATGATATATATGTATATATTCACCTACACACACACACACACACACACACTATGAGGTCATCTCTATTCAAAGGACTTAGTTGGTAAATGAAGCAAAAGACAAAAATCTCTACTCATGAAGAACTTATAGTCTATATATGATACCATCATGCAGAAAACACAGATATGGTATGAAGTCAAGGTAAACAGAATCAAAAGAGTAGAATGTATTCTAAGAACTATTTTATCTATAACTATCTACCACATAAGTCAAGGAAGATTTCAATGAGAAGGGTCATTAAATCCAATCTGTCAACAGCACCATTAAGTACTTCCTGTACACCTTCCATGTTTCAGGCTTCAAGGATGTAAAGGACAAGACATGTAAAGGACAAGACAAAGCCCCAAACAGACACAGAGATGTAACTATTTATAGTGCAGCCCTCTTAGTCAGATTTGCTGGATTCAAATCTTTGCTCTTCTCCTTACTAGCAATGTGACTTTAGGCAAGTTTCTCATCTGTAAAATGGGAATAAGTAATACTACTTACCTTATAAGGTTACTTGTTATTTAAATGAGACAATACGACTAACTAAACTCTTAGTTTAGTTATTAACATATTGAGTATCAATAAATTATATTACTTTTGTATTAAAATGAAGCCGACAGTCTAATGGAAGTCCTCTCATCAGCTTCTTCCAGGGAAGGATAACCATAGTCACTTGCAAAATAATGAAATCTAACAGAAAAAATAAATTCTTCTAGCCAGTGGCTATTGCTACTAAGATATATTGAGCCTTATAACTGAACCCCTATAGTGACTAAGGAAGTAAATGTATCTGAGAAATACATTTACTTGACTTAAATGGTTAATTCTCTCTCCTATGTCAATGTACAGAACACAGCATGAATTGAGGTTGACCTGATCCCAAAGACACAGAAATAAGGAAGGTGGATAGTGTGTTTATGACCTAGCCATTTGCTCTAATGCTTTTAGTCATTCTGGCTCTTGTCCAAGGCTGAGGCCTCTACTCCTTACTCCTACAAATGGCATCATTTTCTACTACATTGCTGACACTCAATAATTAAGGGGTTCCTAAGACTTCCATCATATTTTTGCCATAAAGTATTTCCTAGGTCTCTGGAAGCTTTGCATAGTAGTAAAATACCTCTTTCAAACCATTTTACATATTTGGAGATAAGCCATTCTGTTAATATTAGGGAACAGAGGCATTAGTTCTTTTTGAGGATCTTCAAACAGGGTTACAGATAAAATATAAAGAAATACAAAGATGGCAGAATTTACCTTGGCAAGCTTCTTCGACTAAGGGATTCATGAACAGATAGACTCAACTCAACATTACAGAACAAAGATGGGCAGGTAGAGACCTTGGAGCAGAGGTCAGATAAAAATTACTGAAGTGGAGAAGTGTTGAGCAGCTGAGCTTAAAGCAGGAGCACGACATTTATGGGGTCCATCTTTAGTCCAGAATGAACTAGGTGGGGAGGTGGCAGAAAGTCCTTTGGGGAATGTTTCCATGAGGATATTTCCTGAAGGAAGCTCTTTGGAAACCAAGAGTTGAAAAGTTTACTTTCTATGAGAAGTGTAAATCTCAGAGTTACATTTCTATTTACAGAAATAAATGAAAATGAGATATACTTGATGGACTCAAACAAGTAAAGTTTGTCCACAAAATTATTCTGGGGCTCGTTGGACAATCAATGCCCATAAGATCTGTTTCATTAGAGGTCAAGACAAGATGGATCATCTTTCCACATCAGGGCCAAGACATGATCTGCAGGGGCTTCACTTTCAAGTGCGTTAGTTGTAGCCATCTGAAGAAGGATAACTTCAGCAAGGAGGCTGCTGTCCCCAGGGTTGAGGACCATCTATGCCCATATCAATAAGCCTATGAAACTTCCAAGCCAGAATAAAGTCTCCAGTTGTCCAGGCTCACACCCTGGGTGTCTTTGTGTTCTCTCCCAATACAGATAAGGAAAAACCAAGTCACACCACAAGTAGCTGCATTTTTTTAAGGTTTATTTATTTTGAGAGAGTGTGTGTATAAGTGGGGGAGGGATAGAGAGTAGGAGAGAGAGAATCCCAAGCAGGACCCACTTTGTCAGTGCAAAGCCTGGCACAGGGCTCGATCTCATGAACCCTGAGATCATAATATGAGCTGAAATCAAGAGTCAGACATTTGACTGACTGAGCCATCCAGGCACCCCATGACCAGCTGAATTTTGACGTTCTAAAGAGAAAAAGAAAATGCTACCCCTCATGTGGGCAGAAATGGACACAGGGACATTATGGTTCAGTTAAGAACAAAGAGTTTGGAGTTCATTTCCCTGAGTTCAAATCCCAGTTAGGCATTTACTACCTAAGTGACCTCAAGAGATTGTTTAATCTCAGTTTCACCTTAAAAAAAAAAAAAAGGAGGTAATGATAGTAGCAATTCCATAGGGTTATTATGGGGAATAAATATAGATATATGAAAAGCACTCAGAATAAGAACTGACACATTTAAAAAAACAGATTACCATTATTATGAAGAATTGCTCATATTTTTTTCTTAATTTGGGCCTTACAGAATGATAGCTATGTCTTCCTATGTAGGCCTTTAGATAATATCCTTACCATGACTTCCTTATAGAAGTATAAAAATAAGAACAAAAACAAAACAACAACAACAACAAATCTTTGTAGGAAGCGGCTCTTTTTTCAATCTTGTCTTGTTTTATTCCAAGACCTTGCATCCATATTACAGGAATATTCATGGAAAACAAGGAGATGACTGCATTTGTCCACAATTCTGTGCCTAAGACCTGATCTGTGTGAAACCTATCCTGGGCTCCACCAAGAGGGAAGGATATGTTCCTCCGAGCAAAAGTACCAGTTTGCTTAGGAAAAATGTCTCGGCCTCAGAAAACAACCAGCAAATTCCCTGAGGCCCTGTTTGGTAATCCCTCTCTTAGGAGTGTACAGAAACAAGAGTACAGGGTTTCTGACAAGAGATAAAGATTCATGCCTTGGACATGGAAGAAAGCTGAGGCTGCTCAATCCTCTGGTCTGTGATAGGGAACAGATGGCTGCCAAGTGAGTGCCCAGGAATCACCAACACCTTCCCTTGCTATGCAGAGAGCCATTGCTTCCTTCTGCTGCACCTGCTTCCTTTGCCAGAAACTTGCCTTAAATGATGGTTCAAATATATCTGAAATTATTTTTCATGTAGTAGGAAATACACTGGTTTGAAAATCAGGAGTCTAGAGACAGGCGTGGCTTCTCTTACCACTAATTTGTGTGACTTTTCGCACCTTTTTTAAAATTCTGGGATGAAGGAGTCATCCCAGGTGCCTCCCAGCTCCATGGCTCTCTAATCAAGTGAGGTGGTAATGACCTCCATGAAAGCAGAAAGCAAGGAGATATCTAGTAGAGATTCTGCAGTTTCCAAAACTGAGTCTAAGGCAGTTCACTGTCAGAGGTCACTGACTGACAAGTTAACTCTATGACAAATCTGTGATATCTGACAACTGAAGACAATTCCTGGTAACAAACAAATATATATAATTGCCACCTCTTCTCCTCCAAAAAAGAAAAAAGGAGACTAGCAATATATCCATATACTTTAAAAGTATCCACTTTTGTTGTGAGAACTATATCACAGTTATTTTTCCATTGACCTCCGTCATGAAATAATAACTCAATTATGAAAAAACAAACTACCTTAATAAAGATTGTATGATAAGCTGAGCACTGGAAATATGAACTTCTAAAATACTTTATGGCTTCCCTCATAAAGAATTCTTTCCAACCCTCCTTAGAAATTATCACATATCTGGGGCTTCCTGCATCAACTAGCATGTACTGGAGAATTGTAATGTACATTTCCTAAAATTTTCCATCTCCAGACAAGTGCTTAACTCCAAACACAGTATCAAACTCCAAACAGGATAACACAAAGTGGTCCCAGCTTTATTAGCACAGTACATTTGACTTTGGATTACCAAATTCTTCAGAGTCCTCAAATGGAAACGTTCAAGTGCATCCAAAGAGGAATCATATATCACCATTCACTTCCTTGAGTTATTTGTCAGTGGATTTTGTACATTATCATCAACTATATACCATGTATTATTTTAAAATAGGTCATTTGAATCTTTACACTTCTGTATCATCAGTACCTAACTTAGATGTAGACAATGGAGAGCTGCATGACTGTGTGACAATGGGTGATTATGAAACAGACTCATATTTTAAATTTTATTCTTTGTTCTCAATACTTTATGGGAAAAGAGCAAATCTTAGTTCTCAACAAGGAATATATAGTTGCTGAATGATGGATAGAATGCTGCCATCTCTTGGTAATCTAGCACACAGGGAAATAGTTTCAAGAAAAGTGATTTTGCATTTTTATTGGCTAAAGGCAATGCAGTTAAGAAGTATAATTCTACTCTTCTGGTGTCAGAACAATCTATAATTGCTGTTATTATTTTTAGCATTTAATGCTTACAGTGCATATTGAAGCTATTCCCTGACAATAATACCATATTAAAAAGAATCCATCACATGGTTTGAACATATTTGCTTTCACTAAGGAAGGTCTAAATTAGGTTGCCCTACTGTTGTCTCTCACAAATCTGCTTTTGGATCTGTTCTGAGTACCCGCTTAGTAAAGTTCACAAGCTATGCATGACCCCTTTGAGTTCTGGGCATCACCCAAATATTCCCTTCCAAATACATAAAGATAGAAGACAATGGCTGGCACCTCAGACTGGGTTTTGGTAAAATAAAAAAGCCAGGATTCAGAAACCTGTGGCTCTGCCACATACTGTCCTACAACTTTAGCCAAGCAAGTCACATCTCCTCAGTGTTCTCATTTGCAAAGGGAAGACAAGCAATCTCTATTCTTCCAATCTCATCATGTTACTAGAAGGACTAAATAGAATTGCAGATGTGGAAATGTTCTGTAAGGAGCAGAGCAGTGTACTGAGGTCAAGGATGACAGGAGATGGAATGGCATTGTTCTTGTTCTTCAGAGACTAAAAAATCTAAATAACTTGAATTTGGCTTTGTTCACAGTTGATTACAATTTTACTCAGAGTTGAATATCTGATGATACCAATAAAACAATATCAACAAGCTGGTAGGCTTACGAAGGTAGCATTATCATTAATAAGCTGTCAAGTCATTCAAATTTATTGAAGCGTCGTATCAACTCATGGCCCTACAGTATAATTTTGGCCACCTAAACACATAGCATATTCAAGATAGCCTAGAAGGTTGGAGGAAACAATCTGCCTATTGTCATTATATCTATAGTAATACCTTCCATAGCAGTGATCACTTCATTAGAGCTACTTGTTCACATTCTGTCTTATCCCAAAGACTACATCCTCCTTGGTTACTAATATTTGCCTCAGCAGAGCTTAACACTGTACTTTGGGCTGTATTTGTTTCATAAATATTTGATTGTTATATTGAAACTATTTAATTATCACTAACTACTCTCCATATTTTGGATGCTAAGCTGTGAAGAGGAGTGAGTTAAATTCTAAGTTAAATCTGCATATTAGGGGAAAAAAAGTACCCATTTTGGGGAAAAGTAGAATTTTTAGAAGAGAAAATAAATTGAGACTGTCACAAACCGGTGTGTTGTTTGTATTTTTCCAATGTCTGAAGATATTTTGATGGATAATAGAAAAGTCATGTTTATTTGGGAGTAGTAGGTGAGTTGGGCGGGAGGGGGACAGGAAAGATTGTGTGCTTCATTATAAGGCAATACAATGGAAAGCTACTGCTAGTACAGACACTGGGATTTGCATTGCACCAGAAAAAGTATAATTCACATAATAACAAATTTAATAGGTTCACTCTAAGCTGTATACTTATACATCTGGCATATTATATTAAGTTATGAACTATTCATTTAGAGGATCATGGCAAACGCCACATAGAATGGCAACTAACATAAAAAAGATTCTGGGGAAAAATGACAAGTATGAACAAAGAAAGAAATTGAACAGGGATACAAAAGAGAAAACAGATTTTCAAGAGATATGTCAACTACATTCAGATATTAAGAAACTTTCTTATATATCATGTTGAGAGTTGATGCATAAGTCCAGAAAGTAAGAATTAATGTCACTGGAAAGAAAAGACAGGGAAGTATCTCCTCAATCCAAAATAAAATAAAACAACAGCAAACCAAATTTTCTAATGGGGTTCTCAGATGGCACAATGAGCTGTCCAAGGTAGAGATGAGCTTTTTGCCCCAGATGTATTTTAGGACAGGACAGAGGAGGGTGGAGGCCGCCAGCAAGATATAAATAGAGGATTCCTTTATGGAGCAACGGTCCTCCCCTAAGTGAAATAATAAACTCCCACACTGTAAAATGAATATGCACTATGAATATAGTATTTTCCAATGATACATTTTTGAATATAATGTAGAAGATGCGTTATTAAAAACAATGGCTTGAAAAGGAAATAGGGAAGCAAAATCCTCAGCAGGGAAAGAATAAAGCAAATTTTAAAATTTTGACAGAATCCCTAAATAGGAGTCATAGCTTGCTGCTGCAGGGTCAGCATTTATGTACTAGCTCTATGGTCTAACATTTAACTAGGTGCCATCTGTAATCTATAGGTAGGGAGGTCGCCTTACATATAATCACTAAATGTAGTCCTTCATCAAGGTGAGTTTGTCTTATATTTAGATAAAATGATTATAAGTGTTTGCTTTTGAGATTGTAACATCCTCTGTACCAGCTCTCCTGCCTAGTACATAATTAACCTGTCAACCCACCCTGCAGTAATAAGTGTGATAGACAGGAAATATATTAGGAAGGAACTTTTGTGTGATGTGCTTTCAAGCCCTCCTTTATCCTTCAACTATCTTTCCTTTTAATTAGCACTTAGGTAACAGCATACCATAATGAATTACCATATTACTGTTATCAATAAAAATTATTTTGGGTCTAAAGTAGTCATTAAGATGAAATGTGTAAGACCTGTTCTGGATAGTTTGTAGGGAGATAGCAGTTGGAAATCAAATCTCTATGTTGTATATTCATTTTAAAAGATTCACATATTGTTCAGATTTGTAAAAGCATATTTACTAAACATAAAGATGTGCATGTATGGGAGATAAAGAAAATAGAATAAATGCATGCATCTGGAAGAATACAGCCCTGGTATATTAGAGAAGATATTTTTGTTAAAGATGGCATATTGAGCAAACACATTTATCTCTGCTACCTCTCTAGAATCCCAACTAAAACAACAGTGAGGACTATTTGCACCCCAAATACAAAAGGAAAAGCAAAAAGGATGATAATAACCAAATGCTGCAATCAAGAAAGCAGAAGAATGAGTGAATCTAACTTATCAGATATGAGCATACTGAACACTCAATTGGGAGTAGAAAAAACAGAGGAGAAATCCAATTTACCTCCCACAAAAAGTCTCCCGTAGGCTTAAGAACTGCCAATACCAACTATCTAGAAGGGACGAAGAAGAAAAAGATTAGGTAAAAGATATTTATAAAGCTAGATCAGAGATTCCATTCTCCTCTTAGATCAGCTGGGCAACTTTCCTCCCATAGCCTGCCAGCAGATGGAGGTGGGGGCGTCATCGCAGGAGATGGTAAAAGACCAGACAAAGTTGAAAGCAAAGATATGATATGCTACTCTCCTCCCACAGGCTCTTAGACTGTCGGCAGCCAGAATTATATAATCCAGGCAGAAAATTTGTAGTCCAGGAGAAAAAACTTAAAGCTCCAGTGAAAAGCTTAAACAGTTTCATCTATGATAAAACCTACCAATACAAACACCTGAATAACATCCGGCTTTCTGTGTCATTCTCTTAAATGAACATGCAGTTTAAAAAATAATAACAAAATCCAAGGAAAACAGCATGTAAAAGACAAAGAATAAAATAAATAGTAAAACTATACTGGAAGAAACAAAAAATCATCTGAGAGCAAAATTTAAAAAACAACACTATTCTAATTCTATCTTGAGTTAAATAAAAGAAAATATTGCATCCCCAAATAGTAACAGACTGTCATACAGATAATGACTGAAAATGAATGCAAGAAAGCAAAAATTCAAAGCTGAATAAATGGATTGATTGAACCTTTCAGCCATAAACAGTTGTAGATGTCTTCCAGAAAGCAGAAGAGAGGAGGGGGACCAAAGAATAGAAATGAAGACAAAAACAAAAAATTAAGATGGCTATTAGGTTAAGATTACTACAAGAGGTTTCATATATAAAAGAGAGAATGAAATAATTCAAAAGAGCTTCCTAAATATTATTTTCTGAAATCTCAGAATGAACAGGATCATCAAGTTCTCTGAAAAATGAATAAAATATACTACAAGGCACAACTTCATGAAATTTTAGAACACCAGAATAAAAAAGAAAAATCTGAAAGTTGAGGAGATAAAAGAGAAAAAAAGGAGGCTACTTCAAAGAATGGAGAATAAGAAAAGCTTCATACTTCTCAAAAGTAGTACTTGAATTTATATGATAAAAAAACAAAGCCTTTAAAACTTTGAAGAAAAATTATTTCCAATTTTGAATTCTTTACTCAGCTAAAGTCTCACTTAACATGAGTATAAATAAAAGCATTTTGAGACATGAAATGTCACAGATTTGCCTTCCATATACCCTGTCTCTGGAAAGTGCTAGAAGAGGTGTTATGCCAAAATAAGTAAACTAAGAAATGAAAAAACATGGACGTAAGAATCAAGGCAGATAAAGGAAACCCCCAATCTGATAATGGGAAGAGATGTGGTAATAAAAGCTGTATAGCGGTGCTAGAGACAAACCTGTTCAGACTGAAGCAGGTTAAAAAAAAAAAAAAAGATTCTTCAAGAGAATGAAAAGTGATCAAATATATTGTGTGTTTTAACATAGTGAGAAGAGATTTATATATCATAGATAAAAGTTTAAGGATGAATTAGTGGTAAAACTATGGAATATTAAACATAAAATGTAAGACTATTCTTAATTCCTGGGAAACCAAGAAGTTTTGCAAAAAAGAAAATGTAGTCATGATATAGTACATGGCTTAATTGTGAATAATACTGACACAGTCATAATTCTGATGTTACTAAAATCAAGTCATAATTATGGCGGCAGGATGGGGCATGGGAAGTGAACACATGGAGGATGAGTAGCAAACAAACAAAACAAACACACACCCTAGCACCTTCTCTTCCACAGTGGGAAGTCAGCAGTTTTAAATGATAAAACCAAGAAGTATCAATGTCAGTGTGGTATTAACATGAAGGTAGATACCAAAGGAAAGCAAAAATATTTGAAAGATGCCATTTTCTGTAGCAGTAATTGAATGGGAGTGAGAAGACTATCATATTTTCATAATTCATCTTTTGTAGAATGTGTGTCTTTAACCTACGTGCTATATGGGAAATTAAAAAAAAAAAAGTATCACATGTCTACAAAGTTCAGACTCATAACTACACATTCTCTTTTGACAAGCCTGAAGCTAGCCTCAGGGACAGAAGGACCTCGTTAGAAGATACCAGTGAAGATAACATCTTCCATGGAGTTATTTTGGGGACACAAAACCTCCAAGGGAGACCAAAAGTAGCCAGAGGAAGCAGTAGAATTAAGAAGGAAGGCTTAAATCCCACTCGTCATTTTTGCAGAATAAGAAATGTTCTCATTTATTACTCCCCATGAGATAAGGGCATGGAGACACTTTCTGCTTTCTTCCATGACCTCTGATGAAATGAGGGGAAGGCACCACTTCTGGGGATGTTTTCTCTTTCTGCATGGATTGCCCTAAGGATATGGGTGCCCTCTGCATGTCCAGGGGTATGCATTCCAGGCAGTGTCTGCCCCTGACACTGTAGAGGGAGACCTACAGTTTCAGGAATATGTTCATTTCCAGAGAGGAGGCATATCATATAGGGTGATTACTGAATAAAATAATTATACATTCTCCAATTAACCTTTATCAGTAATAAAACTAACATGTGAACTCCAGGTATATGGTTCCTTTATCTTATATCTCAAATGACTTCAAACTCAGGAGAAAAAAAGGTTTCTTGTTTGTTTGTTTAAAGTTTATTTATTTTGAGAGAGAGATACAGAGAGAGAATGGGGGAGAGGAAGAGGGAGAGGGAGAGAGAGAATACCAAGCAAGCTCCATGCTGTCAGAGCAGGCTTGAAGCAAGGCTTGACACTGGGCTCAACGCGGGGCTTAAATCCACAAATCTGTAGATCATGACCAGAGCCAAAACCAAGGGTAGGATGCTTAACTGACTGGGCCACGCAGGTGGCCCTAAAGAGGCTATTTTTACTGAATCCCCCCTTAAAACCCAGCGGACAATACTGCCTTCAGGCATGCTGAATGTTCTTTGCCAAGTGATAGGGCTGATCATGATGAGTATTGCAGATGCTGCCATGGGCTCCTTTCAGAAGAGAAGAACTTAGTTCTTAGCTATACGGAGTGCTACTTCAAACAGCCTTCTTCAGGAATCGCCTCCCTGAAGAGAGCTGCCTTATTCAAAGATACATACCCTTGCAACACTAACTATATCCCTTGACTGGTTAATGCAAGGGTAACCAGCCCTTTACCCTAACTCTGGAAAACTCTAAAGGGCCATCTTAGTGTCAGAGCTCTCTATGAGGTCAGCAGAAAATTGGACTGAAACTATATCACAGCATAACTTCTCCCTCTGACAAAGCCTGCTTCCTTCCCCATGCTGCCCAATTGTGTTTCCTTTAAAAGCTGATTGCACCAGCATTCCATAATAAGTTTCCTGAAAACTTCTCTCCCTTTAAGAATTGGATCCCAAGGAAATTCAACTTTCAAGAGTGAGTAATATGTTATTGGTTAGCTAAATCTTCCTAGGACATTGAGGATTGTAACAGTTAACACTGTTTACTATGCATTAGTAATTGTTAGGCGATTTACATCATATGTGTGCATATGATAACACAATAATAAATAGGTATGATCATATCCAGGCTGAGGACAGTGTGTTTTAAAGAGGTTAAGTAACTCACAAATACCTGAGCTGATATATTAATCAAGTTATCCTGTCTACAACAATCCTGATGTAGCTGTCTCTTAAAGGAGATGCCAATTTCTAAGTATCTGGCCCTTTAAGACTGTGAGAAGTCAGCCAAAGAGGAGCTTTCCTCAGCTAAATTTTCTCTGCCCTATACATCTTGCCTTAGCAAGTACACAGTTTGGACCTTAGAATCACAGTCCCAAGTCCATCACTGTTTTCTTTACATAAACTAAGGGAAGTTAACTTTTTGAGATCGTGTTTCCTCAACCATTAGTCTAGAATAGCTGTGTTGTTCTATGAATTAATTATGAATTAATTACATAAGAATGTGGAAAAAAATTGAAATGGAAAAAAATATTTCCTCTCCTTTAATTTCTATAGTTCATTTTTTTTCCCTCTCATTTGAATTATCCATGGTGCTGTTCTCTGAAACTAGGTCTTTCTGAAAGATTCCAGGCTTTTAATCCTCACTCATGCTTCTAGTAAGTTTTCCATAGTACTAGATGTAGTACTGCCCATAGAAAATCACACACAGACCATTTGAACCAAAGGAAAACTTAGAGATGACCTGTTTTGATGTCCAAAGTGATTTTGACCTTTCAGTGACTCAAGAGATACAGAGTATCTAAGATGCTTGATAGGGAGAAATTTAACTTTTATAAATTTGTTTAGCTTAGCATCCACTCAGGTTGGAGTGGATGTAGGATGTCCTATCTACATTCATAGATGATACTCAAAACCACTCAGTACTCTACACCTCATTTATACCAATGATAATTTTAAAACATAGTAGAGCATTTTAACACAAATCCAACAGACTTACATCCACATCTAATCTTCCCTCCCTAACAGACAACTTAAGTGTACTTGGCCTCTGCTCTTTTCTCCTGTTTCCAAAACTTTCCCTATTTCCAAATATATACAGTTGGGGAAACAGGTTTCTGGGTGGGATATGAGAAGTTAGTAGACTCATTAGCTGACTGGATAAGTCTTACCTATATTTTGAGTCTGTCACTATGTAAAACATCAATATTCTACATAAATATAATGTGAGCCACATCTGTCATTTTAGATTTTCTAGTAGCCACAGTAAAATGTAAAAAAGAAAAGGTTAAAAGTTAATAATTTCATAGCCCTAGATATTCAAAATACTAGCATTTCAACATGCAACCTACGTAAAAATTAGTAATATATGTATTATATGCTTTTTAATATTTAATCTTTGAAATCTGGTAATTTGAAATCTGGTAATCTGAAATCTTACATTTAGACTAGCCACATGTCCACTGCTGAATGGCACGTGTGGCTAGTGGCTACTCTACTGAAAAGTGCAGGTATAGAGTCAAGACTAAGACCACGACTTGAGCCATTTACATGAGGATCGCAACCTGTGCTGAACACACCAATAATGCAAAATTTCTAGCAACTACACTAGTCCTGACCTCTCAGTCTCACTATTCAAGTTGAAGTTCATCTTTGTCCCAACCCAAACTTGATTTTCCAACCTTTTGAAAGTTCATTAACCTACTCCTGAAAACTGCAGCCTAAAATAACCTAATACAAGAGGGAGAAATTATATATACTCTCTGAAGAGAAAATAAATCAGTCAATAATACAGCAGAGTGAAGCACACAGAACAGGGTTACGCATCCCACTTCAGTCTTGGGTTTACTCTCTTAGAAGTTATCTGACTCTCAGAAGTTGCCTGAATCCTGTTTACTACCTTAGAATAGCAATTCAGGTGGTGCTTCCTTCCTTAGAACCTGCTGTGATTACTTACTCTCCTATACCACTTCTCAAATGACTGTCAAAACCTAAAAGGAGAACTCATATGGCCTCCAGGCTTTAGAATTTCAGACAGGGAGAACAGTGAAAGCACCTCTCTTCAATCACTATTCTGTTTGCAGAAAATGAGCAAAACTCGTGAGTAAACAAGTTTCTAGGCTTGTTTTCTTCAGACTTCCTGAGATGGTAACAGTTTCATGTGTGTGCATGTGTACCTGAATATGTTGTCTGAATGCATGCTTGCATTTTATGATGTAACCTTCTCTGTGGAACTCAGAGACGAGCTGAATTTATGCATCTTGTATGCATGTCATTGGAACTGCAAAATTAGTACCTTTTTCTGCTAGGTTTAACATCAAATACAGAAATGTAGATATATAGAGTGATGGCTCATTGTTCCAGTATTATTAGAAAGTTATCTATTTCAATATACATGACTTATCCATATAATTAAGTTTACCTTGGCCTGTTCTGTTTCATGGCACTATACCACATTAAGTAAAGACTACAAAACCCCTGGGAATTATCCCCATTTCCCATATGAGGAAACTGAGGCTAGAGAGGTGAAACAAATTTGGACTTGGAACTGTTATTTATGTACTGTGTTACCATAGACTTTAGTCATTTTACTGCATTGTCCATATACTAAAACCCTCACTGTTTTCATTATTTCTAATGATCTCTCCTAAGAAACTTAATGCTACTAGCCATACTAAGTCTCCTTTGTTCTGAAAGCAGTGTCATATCTCACCAGAAAGCAAAAGGACACAGGATTTGCGAAAGCTCTTTTGCTTCTTAGAAATCTGTTTAACTAATTTCAACTGCTTTGTGTGGATGAGGTGACTGGAAACATGACCTATGGACAAGTGAGGCGTTTCTTTATGACTTGTTCACAGTAAGAAATAGGACCAAAGCTCAGAACGCTAATTCTTGAGTCAGAGGTTAATCACCTTTCTTGTGATGTGAGTTAACTGAAGGCAAATAAGTAGTTCAGTTCAAATAATTTAACAAATATTTCCTGGGCTGCATTATCCTCAAGACATTATGTAAACATCTATCACCATGCATACATATACATGTGTGTATTCCTTTGAATATGTATCTATCCCTTTGAATACAAAACGACACAAACACTCTACCGTGGCATTTTGAGTCTGTCAATCATTCATATTCTTACCACATTCCCCTTATAACCAATAGTACAGCTTTGGGCCAACGCTGAGGGCTATAGCTATGGCTCATAATAGTTACGGAAAATCAGATGCTGTGTCCAAGGAAAAACAAACTGAACTTGTTACATAAACAAAATTGTGATTTTTGACTTTATTTCTACCACAGATTCAGTATAGATTGTCATAAATAATCAGAGACATCACAAAAATGAAAGTAGAAAACTGTTTTTGGATTTAAAAGTATGCATATATTTAATCAGTCAAAAAGTATTGATTAAGCTCTTACAGTATATAAAGCCTTATACAAGGATTAGTGTTATGAGGAATTTGAAGTATGATCTTCATATGTAATAAGGAGTTAAAAATACAAAGAACTAAAACTAGGAAAATGAAAATTAGGATATTTATTTCAAGTTTTCTGCAATACCTATGCGAGGATCAATATCAGCCCCTATGAACAGGATCCTCTTGCCCTTAGCTTTTGCGTGGAGGCAAAACTAAAGGAGAGCCACAACCCTGAAGGTAACCCCAACCATAAGCTCACAGGTATGAGAGACAGAATACCTTGGCCTTCTCTGTAAATGGATCTCACACTTTTTGGATTTGTACACATGGATCACTGACCTTTCAGTCCCTTTAAAGTTTTGCATGGAATGTTAGGAGTTAAAATAAATTCCACACCCACCCACCCACCCACCCCAAACTCCTATACATAAAAAAAATTAAANCTAAAGTTCAGCCCAGGTATATTCCTTCCTCTATGGTATAAATTAAGACAGTCATAATTTATCTCAGTTTAGTTTTTTGGGTATTTTTTTTTGCCTCTAATCACACAAAAAATATGGTCTATTTCCTTTACTTTGAATCTAGGCTGGTCCTGTGATTGCCTTTAACCAGTAAGAAACAACAGAAGTGCCACTGTAAATTTCTGAAGCCATACCTTAAAGCAACCTTCAACTCCCATTTTTCCTTAGAATTCTACTGGGATCTATCATCATTCTGTGTGGAGCTTAATCCAAGAGGCCACAAGAAGGAGGATCAAGGAGGAGAATCAAGGAGCTCTGGGTGATAGCCCAGCTGAACTCTACCTGATGTCAGTACCAACTGCCAGCCATATGATTTATTTATTTTCATCTGGACATTACAGTCTCACTGCACCTTCAGCAGAAGCCTCTGCCAAGACGACATATAGCATAAGAACTTCCCAGCTGATACCAGTCAGACACAGAATTGTGAGAGATTATAAAGGGTCACTGTTTGGAGCCATTAAGTTTGGGAAGTGGTTTATGTTGCAATGAATCGCTAAAGTAATCACCATCTCTATTAAGCTTTTAGCCTAAGGAGGGACCCGTACTAGACTCAGTATTTTGGAAATACATTCCCAAGTGTCTGGCACATATTAAAGGCTGTATAAATATTAGCTGACTGTGTATGTATACAATCCACTTATCTGTTACACCACAAGAAAGTTGCTTTAGAAAAGTAACTAGTAACCACATGTCCTCAGTGTATTTAGATCACTCAGGGGTATCAAAATTCTTTCCTGGTGACCAAAACAATGAGTTAGACAAACTGTAGAAAGGCAACATTGCTACATACATTTTTATATGCTCCTTCTATTTACATCCCTCACCTGTGTCCCATCAACCCTCTCTGGGTTCCACGTCAATACATGCAGCTGAGTTCTCTGTGGGGCTCCCGTTGTCAAATGTAGGATAGAATGTTTACTTTCCTGAAACTGGGTTGTCTCTATGACCTAAACTCCAGAATTCAAATAGGAAAGACTCTGATAAGGAGGCTGCGTTGTCAAAGGACCGTAGAGAACATTTCAGAGGCTTGTTCAACGCAAAGATCATTCCAGCGATAATCACAGATTAGGACTTTTCATTCATGCATTTTTTTTCTTTTCTATTTCAATAGGTTTTGGGTCTTTTCTATACATGTTAAAACCACAGGCATCTTCCTTTATATTTTCGCTACCCTAGAAATACTGAAGATCCTAAGTAGAGAGTCTTTTAACGAACTGTTTAAACAATATACTCACAATTGGACAGTTTCTTATAATTTTGAAAATACTTTTTAAACACTATCTCCTTTGTTTCAGTCTCTTTATGAATAAAATTCTTGCTTTGGGTCATTTAAGGGTTTGCCTCCTAGGGAGGGTAATTGTGTAAGGGCTATTGATCTAGCAGATGTTCGCCTGCCTCTCTCAGATATTTCTCTAGTCTACTGTCTGTACTCAGGCATTTGTAAAGGCAGGAAATATACAGATGTATTTTATTTTGAGACTTACAGTAGCTAATTACTTTTCCAACAATCATTTTGAAAAAGCAATGGTATCATTGATGCTTTACAATTATGTAAATCCATGAAAGGGATCCCTTTCCTCTCCTGTGAAAGCAGAAAGGGTTGAAAAGATTTGGGTGTCAAGTGAGCCCAGGTGAAATACCTGATCAGACACCATTAACAAACTCTGGTCTCTTATTTCATTTGTGATACTTGAAGTGAAGACTCCACCTGTGATGCCTCTTCCATGTTTGAGAAATACTGCCATCATTATGAAATTAAATCACTTGGAATCCAGGTACCTCAGCTAACAGTATAATGTGACTTTACTCACTCCTTGTCCCCAACATCATTCCCCTATAAGTTTTTCCATGGAGAATTTCTGACCATTTACACATTTTTTTTTTAAAACATAAACTACCACTTTCCACCCCCACCCTCAAGAGTGTGATTATGGTGATTAGAACCAGAGAATAAGTGAAACAATAAATCACAGAGCAAAGCCCTGGAAAGAAACTTCATCACATCATGGGGTATTTTCTCTGAGGTAGACCCTAACTTTTTACGCCAGCTCTGACACTTGGTACAGTTTAAGCCATCAAATTTCTCAACTGCGGGGCACCTGGGTGGCTCAGTTGGTTGAGCATCCAACTTAGGCTCAGGTCATGATCTCATAGTCCATGAGTTCAAGCCCCACGTTGGGCTCTGTGCTGAGAGCTCAGAGCCTGAGGCTTGCTTCAGATTCTGTGTCTCCCTCTCTCTCTGCCCCTCCCCTATTCACACTTTGTCTTTCTCTCTCTCTCAAAAAGAAATAAACATTAGAAAAATTATTTTTAAAACTTTCTCAATTGCTGCAATTTTAAACTGGAATAGCAATGGTATTTAATGCATGAAAATGTTATGAGATAACAAGTGTAATGTGCTTAGTACATAAGTATTCAACAAATTGTTATTATCCACCATACATTCCACAGGTACTGCTTGGGCAAATGGCAAGTGCCAGCTCTGTGCCAGGAAGTGACAAAGTGGTTAGGACACAGTTTTGCCATGCAGCGGCATAGAGTCTATTTAGGGAAGCATAACATACATACTAGAAACATTAAGTAGCACGAGAAGTAAATAAGAACACAAATGAGGTATACATCGAGTGGAAATGTACGTGGTCAGAGAAAACTTCTTGGAGGTGGCAGACTTTGAAGAAAGGGAATATTTTCATTAAGTGGTAGAGGAAAGAGAAGAAATTCATGAAAACAGAGTTGTGTGAGCAGGGACCTAGATGAAAGATCACCCTTTGAATAAAGATCTGAATGTGTTCAACATGTTTGGGAGAAACTGTACTTTCCAGCCTCTTATATTCTATGCACCTATAAAATAAATCTCGTGCTTCAACTGATCATTGTACTCTCTTCCAACTTCAATACCCAAATTGGTGAAAGTAAACCCAAGTGGCCAGTGACACAAAGAAATCGTATTTTGAAAGTAATGGGATACAAAAGAATAGCCTAGGAAAGTATATAATGAGGAAGTCACAGGCAAATATGGAACTGCATATTTTCATATGCATGAGGTTATGACCTGGGTGTGGCCATTTTCTGCCATCAGATGAGAGGTCTTGCACATGAATGAGAATTCTCTTGTGGGCAGCATGAATGAACATGAGATCTATAAATCCTTATACTGGTGTTTGGACCCTGGCCTTGTTAATTCCAGTCCCCTTCATTGCCTCTAACATACTTGGTGATTGCTTTTATACTGAATCTGGGTGGGAGAAATTAGAACATAATTAACAATTAAATGATATCACAGGTTTAGCAAATATGATATTAAAAAGGGGTTGATATATTTGAAACAAGCTCATTGTATGCAAAAGCCAAGCGAGTTGGGGAACAGAATAAGTGTTATCATTCTCTTCCAAGGAGATTCCAATGACCAACATTCCTAAGGCCTTAGATGGATGCATGTCGACTTCACCTAAAGCAAGAAAAGATTTAGCAACCAAAAGCAAGGCAGTCTTAGCCAAAGCATTAGCACATGATGTAAAAATAAAAAATAAAATGTTTTAAGGCTAGGGAGAAAAGGACTCTTTTGATGATGGAAAAATCAATTTAAATTTATTTTTAAGTCATTTTGGTTGGATGGTGTTTATCAAGAGACTGTGGATGAAAGCAGATTGGGTGTTAAGGGAAAGCAAGGGCTCCTTGCAGCCAACAAACTCAAGACACATTTTCCTCAACACTGTTTTGTACTTTATTCCCCCCACAAGCTTTCAAATTTCAATCACTGCCCCACTGAGTCTGGGGAGAAATTGATAAAGAAAATAATATAGCAGACAATCACAAGTGAATTGAATTTGAGCACAATTGAGATGAACTGCAGTGTTTAAAAATAGAATCATTTCAGAAATGGGCTTAAAGGAGAGCATTTTTCTCTTATGTGTTGCTTAAATGTTTGAGACCAGAAAGAAGGGAAGGAATTAGAAGGGCAGGCAGATGGGAGGGGGAAGGTTGTACTGACTTGGCTAAATGTTTATTTAATTCCTCTCAACTTTTTCATTTTTTGGACACTTCTTCAAACTACCTGAACAGCATTAGAAAGGGAAATTGTTAAAATAAAATGATGATGCCTATAATCACAAGTGAATTGAATTTTTCCACATGGGCTGTGGTGCATAAAAGCCTTTTCTTTTTAAGATATATGTGTGTGTGTATATATAAATATATATGTCTGTATAAATATATATACATGTATATATATGTCTGTATAAAATCACTGAAGTTTTGAAGAGAGAAAAGCAGAGTCACAAACTCACAGACTTTTAGAAGTAAAAGGGACCTTAGAAATTATCTTTCCCAGGTTCCAAATTGGGCTATACCATCAGGATCAATGGAAGAACTTAAAAAATATTTCCTGAACCTACTCAAGATCTATTGAATCAGACTCTCTGAAGCTGAGGCTCCACAATGGATAGTTTAAAAGCTATAAAAAAAAAAAAAAAAACCACCTTAAAATTTCAGACTGATATCTAGAAACTACTGACTCAGTGCATCTCTCATGATTTACAGGAGAGGAATCTAAATCTCAGACCATTTATATGGGTATTATGTGACAAAGCACAGAACTGAACGCAGCACTCCTGAATACTGATTCATTGTACCTTCCACTGCTCCAAAAAGAGAAGAATGAAAGAATATAAACACTTCTTAAATAATCAGGATTGGGGCACCTGGGTGGCTCAGTCGGTTAAGCTTCCAACTTCGGCTCAGGTTATGATCTCGCGGTTTGTGGGTTCGAGCCCCACCTCAGGCTCTTTGCTGACAGCTAGCTGAGAGCCTGGAACCTGCTTTAGATTCTGTATCTCCCTCTCTCTCTGACCCTCCCCTGCTCACACTGTCTCACTGTCTCTCACTGTCTCTTTCTCTCTCTCTCTCCTCTCTCTCTCTCTCAGAAATAAATAAAACATTTTAAAAGAGATTTTTTTAAAAAATAATAATCAGGATTAAAGGAAGTCTCCCCAAGGAAAATGTGTGTCCCCAGCTGGTAGGATTCCCAGATCACAGATTGACGGGAGAAAGTAAAAAGTGCTTGGCTCTTTTCAAGACTAAAGGCTGGGAAATCAGCACTGCTTTAGTAAGAAGTTATAATTGTGTCTCTGGTCTTTTGGAGTGTACACTCACTGGACAACAACCATTTCTTTAATTAGTGGACAATAATAATTAGCATGTTACAGTCCTAAAATAACCTGAAGCCAGATAATGTGAAGATACAGGTGCAAGGTCTTACCCACAAGGCTTATGTCAGGAAAAAGCTAATGCTTTAAAATATCTTAGGAAGAAACCAAATCAACATTTACTGTAAGCAGCTTTCCAATTTAGGAAGCTGCTCATGCCAGTAACAGATTCTCAGAATTTGGAGTGACCTTAAAATTCACTTAGCTCAACTTTCCACCCACATGGGAATCTAGTCCACAACGCCTATGCCAGGCGGTAGGTGGGATTCTGCTAGGCATATTCAGTGATGTGGAATTTCCTTTTTTTTTTTTTTTAAGGTAACCTGTTGTCTCACCTTTTATTGCTAGAAAAAAAAATTCGCCATTAATACATTTTTCTTTTCTGTGATTTCCAAATGTTTATGCTCCTTCTGGAGGGCTTTGTTTGTTCGTTTAACAAATCTGTTTCTTGTGTTAAATAGCAGGTCTTAAAGTTGCAGAAAACTAATAAGTGATCCCCTTCTGCATTCCTCCTCAAACAAAAGCACTTCTGCTATGTCCTATAGTGTGTTAGTCTGTGGTTTATTTTACTAGTATATTATTGATCTTATCGTGGTTGAATACATGGTAACTCTCTCATCCACTAGACTGTGATCTCCTTGAGAATGGACATTGTGGGACACCTGGGTGGCTCAGTCGGTTAAGCGTCTGACTTTGGCTCAGGTCATGATCTCACGGTTCATGGGTTCGAGCCCCATGTCAGGCTCTGTGCTGACTGCCAGCTCAGAGCCTGGAGCCTGTTTCAGATTCTGTGTCTCCCTCTCTCTCTGACCTTCCCCTGGTCATGTTGTCTCTCTCTCTCTCAGAAATAAATAAAACATTAAAAAATGTTTTCTTTTTAAGAGAATGGATATTGTGAGGTATTTATTCATTCCTGTATCCCTGTTCTCAAATGTAATGTGTGACACAGACCATGTACTTAAATGTTTTTCATAACTGAATCACACCTTATCCTCCTCTTCTTTGGGTTAAATACACGAAACTGCGTGAAACTCAAGGCTTCTTGAGATTTGCACTGTTTTGTTCAGCATTATATCATAATACTTAACACAGGGTACTGAATTAATACTGCTGAATTAATTTAGCAATGTATTCCAGGGCCCTCATAAATCTTATTATTGTCTTCCACTGGATACAATGGTTCTTTTTAAAACTCAATACCACCCCAGATGGGGTCCTGAGGTACAGTGGGATTACTGCTTTTCTTAAGGTTAACATTACTTAGTACAGATTTACATTTGATTTTTCAAATAGCCATCTTATGCCTTTGGTTCAGGTTGACCTTAAAATTACTGAAATCCTAAAGTCCTTTCTCATGAATATTAGCATTTATATTTTTTCAATCTTGAACAGTTTTTACTCATTTTACCTAAAAACTAAAGAATTTTAAGGTATATATATATATATATATATATATATATANTGGTTAACTACTCAGGTTCAAGTTCTGACCCTGCCACTTTCTAGCTATGTGATCTCAGTCAAATTACAGCACTGTTCAGGACTGCACAGTTTCCTTATCTTTACTTGGGCATAATTATAGTACCTACTCCATAGCTTTTAGTTGCAAAATATATATATTACAAGGGATTTTGAAAAGAATATATAAAAATTTCTTATAACTCAATAATAAAAATCAACCCAATAAAATGAGCAAAATATTTTTATAGACTCTTGATAGGTGGACATTATGCACTAGGTAAAAGGAACTGATGTAAATCACCCTTTATGATATTCTGGCTGATATGTGGTGGAAGGGAAGTATGCTATGGTCTCAGTCTTTAAGTGATGCTGTGCCTCTGGACTGTGAGCTTCAGAAGTAATTTCTCAGGTTTTTTCACCTTCCCTTAGGTGAAACAGGATGGTGAGAGTGGGATGGAGTTGGCTGTTGCCTTCCCCAAAATCAGTCAAGCTCTGAAAACACCCTAGTAGGTTAGGCCCTGGTTAAATAGTTTCTCTGGAGGGCAGATCTTGTTAAGAAGAAGAGAATGTTCTGTTGTTTTCAAAATGAGGAATTACAGTTCCAGTTTCCATATCCTAGTACTGGCTCCCATGGATGTTTGAACTCATGGCCTTCTTTCTGCTCTAAGTTGTGATTCTTTGTATTTGCCTGCTAGTGTCTCCAATTTGGGGGACAGCAGCTTGCCTGGAGACCTCACTTCTCTTAGGGATCTAGAAAGAGTTGTTGAATTTTCAGTATGTTCTGCTGTTTACTTGTTATTAGGATGAAATGGTGACTCTCAAGCTTCTTACATGCTGGGCAGGAAATTAGAAGTTTCTTAATAGTTTTATTGGTACATAGTTCATAGTGTTTTTTGAGATAATGCATGTACAACATTTTCTTCTGTGTCTAACAAATAGTAGATATTAAATAAATGTTTATGATTTTATGTTTGGACCTGTTATTCTAGTTTAGCAAAATTATTGAACCTTTTCTGCCAAACAGCTTATTAAATTGACCCTCCTAACTCTGAGCCAAATGAAAATGTAATTAGTCTGCCCCCAGTGTTTTCAGACATGGCATTGATTGATAAGACAGAGATAGGAGCTCTGATCTAAGCTATCCTAGACATATTGATTCACATTTTTAATACATTTGCTTAATCACTTATACAAATGAATCTACAACATAAACCATAAAAACTTCATTCTATTTCCCTACAGATTTAATCTCAGTGCATCAACTAATGTTCTGGGATGATAGTGTCAGAGACACCTCTCTCATGAGAGACACCACACATATAGCATATATTTTGTGTTGATACAGTAAGGCAAAACTAGCTGTCTTACAATCAATAGAGGGACTGATTATATATTCAGATCAAAGGAGACTTCTTCCCAGTGTGGCTGTGAGTCTACACCAAAGCAGGGCTCTGGGCAGGACACTGCACACCCTAGTAAGTTTCATGTTTTGGGAACAGGCTTATATGCTATAAGAAGAACCACCATTTTTCATCCTACTTCATAACATCTTGTGTCAGTCTCTAAATAATTTGAGCCCGAGTCTGGATTCTCTAAGAACACTGTGAGCAACATGAGGGCAAGCACTGGATGCCCCACCAATACCGCTCTGATTCAGCCTCCTACAATAGAAGAAAGTTGTGATAAGAGACTATTCCCAGGTGCTTAAGAGATAGAAGCAGAAATTGCCCCCTGGGACTCCGGATGTCTCTTTTAGGTCCACTGACCCAGAATACGAGTGAGAAACCAAAAAGATAGAATCTTTGCACCTTCCACTAAGTGAAAATCTGATATATTGTTTAATGGTCACATTCTAATATTTCCTTAGAGATGACATATTACTAGGAAAACAATACAATGAATACACACACACAAAACAACCACACATACTCTTGTAAGTAATTACTGGCATTCGCAGCTGAAAGTAAACAACATGGCTTGTAGACCCTGCCCTAGGATCTCTTTTCAGAACCTTCCATATTCTTATGTCTCCTGTCCCCATCTCTCCTAATAGACATTCTGGGAAAGAAGTTAGAAAATATGTACTGAATATTTATGTTGTGCTTAGTTATGCATGAAGCTCTTCACCAGATTTAGAAAATTAAAAAAAAAAAAAAAAAAAGACTAAACCCTGCCTTCAAAGAGCTCATTGCCATCAGGAGGCAAAGGTCCCACCTTAAGGAGGGGTTCATCATTATACACAGCATCAAAGAACTGAGGACCGGATTGTGTATTACAGACTTGCCAAGGACTTCTGAGAAGAAACAGTACAATGAACAAGGAATAACTGGAAAAACTTCACAGAACGGGTGGCCCTGCAACTCGCAACAAAAAGACGAATAGGATTGTGTGTAGGCAAAGTGCTATTTCCATTTTTTTCAATCATTAAGCTGCACTGAAGCCCACATACATCCTGTTACTTCTATATTCAGAAAAAAAAATTTAATTCAAAGCCAAAAGTTAATCATGGGCCCAGGCCTATGCCTATAGAGAGCTGCCTCATATTTCCCTGGGGTCTTCCAGGGTGAATAGCCTGACAGAGCTTATCAGGGAAACAGGGTGAATACTAATTAATTTTGTATGCCATTTTCAATAAAAAGATTATTCCTAAATTGCAGGCAAGTTTCGACATACCAAAAAAGCATTTTTGGATACCAAATTAATTTTTTAACTTCTGTTGAGGTTTAATTATGATTTTGAAACCCATTTACACCACACACACACACACACACATACATTACAATTATTGAAGCAAAAGGACAAAGTATCCCTCAGATGATGAAGCCTGACATCCCTGGTGATGAAAGAAAAGAAAAGAAAAAGAAAAAAAGAAAGGAAAAGATAAGAAAAGGGAAGAAAGGAAAGAAGGGTTTAGAAACTTAATGGAACTAGTTGGTGTTAAACACTTAATGAACTTCCTAGAAACATGTTTAGGGGCTGGATCTCATGAACTGTAACATCATGACCTGAGCACAAATCAAGAGTCGGGTCCTTAACCATCTGAGCCACCCAGATGACCATCAGGTGCTATTCTGATTTAGTTGGTCAAGAATGGGGCCTGAGCATCTGTGCATTTAAGTTTTTTCATGGAAATCCACTCTGCAGCCATGTCTAGTGCGTAAGACTTGAGGTCTCTTAAGAGTTCAAAGTGAGAAAAAGGGGACCAGATGGCAGAGCAGCACGGAAGTTCTCAGCTTCTCTCATCCCTGAAGTGCCACTAGATGAGCACCAAACCATTTGGTGCACCAGGAAGCTGATCTGAGGATTAACACAACAATCTACGTAACTTGAGCCACAGAACTTGGCAGGTACACGATGCAGAGGTGAACTGAGGGAGACAGAGGCCATGGGGAGTAGCATGCAGTTTCTGCAGAGGGAGGACAGAGAAAGGGAAGTGGAGAGTGTGGCACTGAAGGAGAATATAGGAAAAGCACTCCCCCTGAAAGTAGCTGGAGAAAAAGAGAAAAAACAGAAATACTCACAAAGGACTGAACAAGAAATCTGTTCCCAAAACCATTGAGGGGGATAAAAGAGAGGGTTTCAATACCACTACTACTCTATAAACAGGGGAGCACAGAGCTGGAAATTCCAGAGCTAAATACCTGGCTGTGCTCTGGTGGGGAGGAAGGGTGAATCCCCAGAAGCAGGCAGTAAGGTCAAACGGGCTGGTGGGCCACATGGAGAAAAGGAGTTCGCCTGCTTGGTGGGAATCTGGAAGAGGCCATGCAGCCTCCTCCCAGGCAAAGGTCCTAAGGGACCCTGGAAAACAGTCACATTTGCTAGTATTGAGACAAAGACACAAGAGTGAGGCAAAATCTGGTACCTGCTGTGTGCTGAGATTTGCCATAATCTCTGAACTTCTGCCATCGCATGATCACACAAAATTTCTCTGGGGAAGCCAGCACCTGGCCATTGCTAAGACCTTCTCCCAGAAGGTTAGAGCAGAGCCAAGCTGCAGGGTTCTCAGAAGAGAGGGGTTTGGAAACACAGCCCCATCTGAGATAAAATTCAGGAGGGAGGTGCCACCTGGAAGGCTAACAGCTTGGATACAGACAGTATACACAGTGATGTCATGGACACAGACCGAAAGAAGCCTGAGACAAAGGAGGGGTGTTTGAGTACCGATTGGTGGGAGCACAGAGCTCTTGTGCCAGAGATTAGGAAAGGTGGGTGATGCCATTTTGACCTCTCCAGTGCATGCACATACACGTGCACACGTGTCACACTGATCCACCCTAGGAATCTAAGCAGTGTCAGTGGAGAACGGCGCTGTTACACAAGCCCCTCTCAACGGTGCCCTCCAAGCACATGCCCTAGAGGACCACTCCACGTCTTTCCATCTGCTTAATGTATGGACTATAAAGTGCTTCATAGTATGAGTTCTATGGGAAACTGGATGTAACTGCATTTGGGTTTCATTCTGTTTGCTGGTCCATCTATTGGAGTTTTTTCTGTTTGTTTTGTTTTTTTGTTTGCTTCATTGCTTTTGTTTAAATTGTTTATTCCTACTTTCATTTCTTTTTTTGATACAGAAGGAGAAAATTCCATTTTTATTTTCTTTTTTTTTGAAAAAAAATTCTTTTTACTAATTTATTTTTTGGTAAGTTTTTTATTCCATTTCACTTTCATTTAATTTTATTCTATTCTATTGTATACTTTTTTTAACTTCTAAACTTTTTCCTTCTTTTCTTTCCCTTTTTTCTCTATTCTATCAAGTTTCTTTCAACAACAAGACCAAAACACACCTAGGATCTAGCCTCCTTTACTTGACTTTTGTGTTGTTTTTAATTTTTAATTTAATTTTATTAATTCTTTTTCTCCCTCCAAAATGACAAAATGAAGGAATTTCCCCTACTTCTCCCCCCCCACACACACACACAAAGAAAGAACAGGAAGAAATTACAGCCAAGGGCTTAGTCAACACAGATATAAGCAAGATGTCTGAACCAGAATTTAGAATCATGATAATAAGAATACTAGCTGGGGTGAAAAAAAGCACAGAATCCCTTTCTGCAGAGATAAAAGAAGTAAAATCCGGTCAGGATGAAATTAAGAATGTTATAACCTAGATGCAATAGCGAATGAATGCCACAGAGGCAAGGATGGATGAAGAAGAGTAGTGAATCACGAATATAGAAGACAAAACATGGAGAAAAATGAAGCAGGAAAAAAAAAAGGGGGGAATCTAAGGCAAAAGGGAACAATACAATATTTAGAGAACTCAATGATTTATTAAAAAGGAATAACATCTGAATCATAGGAGTCCCAGAAGATGAAGAGGAAAAAGAAGTGGTAGAAAGTTTACATGGGCAAATTATAGTGGAAAACTGTCCTAATCTGGGGAAAGGCAGAGACATCAAAATCCAAGAAACAAGGAAACTTCCATTGGATTCAACAAAAACCAACCATCACCAAGGCATATCATAGTCAAATTCATAAAATACACAGACAAAGAAAGAATTATGAAAGCAGCAAGGGGAGAAAAGTCCTTAAACTATATGGGAAGATAGATCAGGTTTGCAGTAGACCTATCCACAGAAACATAACAGGCCAGAAAGGAGTGGCAGGACAGATCCAAAGTGCTGAATCCGAAAGACATGAAGACAAAAATTCTTTATCCAGCAAGGCTATTATTCAAAATAAAAGGAGAGATAAAGAGTTTCCCAGATAAATAAAAACTAAAAGAGTTCGTCCCATTAAAACTGCGATGCAAGAAATTTTAAGGGGGACTCTCTGAGATGAGAAAAGGTGAAACAAAACAAAAAAGACCAAAAGCACAAAGACTATAAAGGACCAGAGACCACCACCAGAAACCCCAAATCTGCAGGCAATACAATGGCAATAAATCCATATCTTTCAGTACTCACTCTAAATGTCAATGGACTAAACACTCCAAAAGACATAATGTATCAAAATGGATAAGAAAACAAGATCCATTTATATGCTGTTTCAAATAGACCCATTTTAGACCTAAAGACACATTTAGATTGAAAGTAAGGAGATGGAGAGCCATCTATCATGCTAATGGTTGCCAAAAGAAAGCTAGAATTGCCATATTAATATCAGACAAACAAGTTTTTAAAATAAAGACTTTAAGAAGAGATGAAGAAGAACATTATATCATAATTGAGGGGTCCATCCACCAATAATATCTAACAATTATAAACATATATGCCCCCAACATAAAAGAGACAAAATATATAAATCAATTAATCACAAACCTAAAGAAACTCATTGATAACAATACCATAATAGTAGGGTATACAGCAACGGACAGACTGCCTAAAGGAAATCAACAAAGTAACAATGGCTTTGACTGACACACTGCACTGGATGAATTTAACAGATATATTCGAAAGATTCCATCCTAAAGCAGCAGAATACAATTTCCTGAGTGCATACAGAACATTCTCCAGAAGAGATCACATACTGGGACACAAATCAGCCCTCAACAAGTACAAAAAGATCGAGATGATACCATGCATATATTCAGATCATAATGCTATGAGATTCGAAATCAATCACAAGAAAAAATTTGGAAAGACCACGAGCACTTGGAGATTAAAGAACATTCTACTAAAGAATGAAATGAATAGTTAACTAAGAAATTAAAGAGGAAATTAAAAAGTACATGGATACCAATGAAAATGATAACATGACAGACCAAAACCTCTGGGATGCAGCAAAGACAGTCATAAGAGGGAAGTATATAGCAATCCATGCCTTCCTAAAGAAGAAAGAAAGGTCTCAAATACACAACCTAACCTTACACATTAAAGAGCTGGGGGAAAAAAAAGCAAATAAAGCCTAAAACTAGCAGAAGGAGATAGTAAAGCTCAGAGAGGAAGTCGATGATATAGAAAAACAGATCAATGGAACCAGGAGCTGGTTCTTTGAAAGAATTAACAAAATTGATAAAACCCTAGCCAGTTTGATCAAAAAGAAAAAGGACCTAAGAACAAAAGAGGAGAGATCACAATCAACACTGCAGACATACAAACAATAATAAAAGATTATTATGAGCATTTATATCCCAATACATTAGACAATCTGGAAGAAATGGACAAATTCCTAGAAACATAAACTACCAAAACTGAAACAGGAAGACATCAAAAATTTGAACAGACCCATAACCAGTAAAGACATAGAATTAGTAATCAAAAATATTCAAAAACAAACAAACACCAAAAAACAAAACTCTGGGGCCAGATGGCTTTCCAGGAGAATTCTACCAAACATTTAGAGAAGACTTAACACCTATTATTTTGAAGCTGTTCCAAAAAATAGAAATGGAAGGAAAACTTCCAAACTCATTCTACGAGGCCAGCATTACCCTGATTCCAAGAGGAAAGACCCCACTAAAAAGGAGAACTACAGACCAATTTACCTGATGAACATGGATGCAAAAATTCTCCAAAAGATACTAGCCAACTGGATCCAACAACACATTAAAAGAATTATTCACTATGACCAAGTGGGATTTATACCTGGGATATATATGAAAGATATAAACGTGAAGCAGAAACCATCAAAATTCTAGAGAACACAGGCAACAATCTCTTTGACCTTGCCAGAGTAACTTACTAAATATACGAACTATTGTGACCTCATGAAGATAAAAAGGTTCTGCACAGCGAAGAAAACAATCAACAAAACTAAAAGGCAACCTATGAAATGGTAGGAGATGTTTGGAAATGAAATATCTGATAAAAGGTTAGTATCTAAACTCTATAAAGAACCTATCAAACTCAATACCCAAAAAACAAATAATCCAGTTAAGAAACAGGCTGAAGATATGAATAGACATTTTTCCAAGTAAGACATACAGATGGCTAACAGATACATGAAAAGATGCACAATATCACTCATTATGAGGGAACTACAAATCAAAATCATAATAAGATACCACCTCACACCTATCAGAATGGCTAAAATTAACAACACAGGAAACAACAGATATTGGCAAGGAGGTGGAGAAATGGGAACCCTCTTGTACTGTGGATAGGAATGCAAACTGGTACAGCCACACTGGAAAACAGTATGGAGGTTCTTCAAAAAATGAAAAATAGAACTACCCTATGACCCAACAATTGAACTACTAGGCATTTATCCAAATGATACAAAAATACTGATTCAAAGGGGCACATACACCCTGATTTTTATAGCAGCATTATCAACAATAGCTAAATTATGGAAAAAGCCCAAATGTCTATTGGCTGATGAATGGATAAAGAAGAGGTGGATACACACACACACACACACACACACACACACACACACACACACAAAATGGAATATTACTCAGCCAAAATGGAATGAAATCTTGCCATTTGCCACAATGGTGGTGGAGCCAGAGTATATTGTGCTAAGCAAAATAAGTCAGAGAAAGACAAATACCATATGATTTCACTCCTATGAGGAATTTAAGAAACAAAACATACCAACATAGGGAAAGGAAGGGGAGAAAAGAGATGAAAGCAAACCATAAGAGGCACTTTTTAAATTTTTTAAAAATAATTTAATTTTGAGAGAGAGAGAAGAGTGCAAGCCGGGGAGAGGCAGAGATAGAGGGAGATACAGAACCTGAAGCAGGCTTCAGGCTTTGAGCTATCAGCACAGAGCCCTATGTGGGGCTTGAACTCATGAAGTGTGAGATCATGACCTGAGCTGAAGTCAGAAGCTTTACTGACTTAGCCACCCAGCCCTAGGAGACTCTTAACTACAGGGAACAAACTAAAGGTTGCTGGAGAGGAGATGGGCAGGCGTGGGCTAAACGGGTATCTGGCAGGGCATTTGCTATGCAATATTACATGATATGTTAACTAAGTAGAATTTAAATAAAACCTTGAGGGGCCACCTGGGTGGCTCAGTCGGTTAGGCATCCAACTTCGGCTCAGGTCATAATCTAACGGTTTGTGTTCGAGCCCCATGTTGGGCTCTGTGCTGACTGCTCAGAGCCTGGAGCCTGTCTTCAGACTTTGTGTCTCCCTCTCTCTCTGACCCTCCCCTGCTGACACTGTCTCTCTCTCTCTCTCTCTCTCTCTCTCTCTCTCTCTCTCTCTCAGAAATAAATAAATAAGGGGCGCCTGGGTGGCTTAGTTGGTTAAGCGTCTGACTTTCGCTTAGGTCATGATCTCACGGTTCGTGGGTTCGAGCCCCGCGTCAGGCTCTGTGCTGACTGCCAGCTCAGAGCCTGAAGCCTGTTTCAGTCTGTGACTCCCTCTCTCTCTGACCCTCCCCTGCTCATGCTGTCTCTCTCTCTCTCTCCTAGAAATTAAAAAAAAAAACAACAAAACATTAAATAAATAAATAAATAGCTTGAAAAAGCATAAAACAAAAGTTAAGGAGAGAAAAACCAAGGGACAAAGCTCTATGAGACGTGTGCTTCTGAGGCAAGGAATGTGGAATGAGACAGGGAGCTGAGATAGCTGGGGCAAGTAACAAGCATAAGGAATAAAATGCAAATGACAATATCTGCTTATTGTGGCTCAGGTCCTTTTTGCGTCTGGGCTCAGCCAAGATAAAATGCAGGGAAAGGGATGAGTACACCTCTAGGGAAGTGAGTCTAGATCTCAGCTCTTCCGCAGCACAGAACCCCGGTTAGAGTGTTGGTCTTGGTACTCCTAACCCATGCATGGCATCTGCAGCCAATGACCATGTCAGGGGCCAATCCTTCCCAGGTATCTCAAGGTGAAGGCTGTGTCCTCATGGCCTGTCTGGCATTGTGATATCAGTGGGAACCATCTCCAAGCCCTGCTTGAAGAGGTAGGAGAAACAGGCTCCAGAGTTCCTGCATTAGGGAAAACTTTGTGCATGGCTTAGTCGTCCATTCTGCCCAAGGGGATACAGGTTCAGCATTGAAACCTCACTAGCCTCTTTCTTCTTTAAAAGTAAAAAAATCAAAAACAATGAAATTAATTTTTGTTGGTTTTCTCCAGAATGGCAAATAAATAGCAATTGTTGATGAAAAAAGCTAAGAAATCTAATTCTAACATCTAATTCTGTAGTTGGAGACAGTAATTTTCTTTCTTCTCACATTGCTTGGATAACAATTACTCTAGTGTAATATTACTTCCACAAGTGAAAAGTTAAAGAAGACAAAATCAAGATGCATAAACTGTGGAAAAATTCCGAGACAAAAATTTTGTTGGAATTTGTTATTCCAAAAATTTGTTGGAAGATGTTGGATAGTAAATTCATAAGCTCTGAGTGGGAGTGAGCATCCCTGAGGGCTTTCTGGCTTATATCTTCTTTTTTTTTTTTTTTTTTAAGTCTTGGTAATGATTTTCTCCACATTGCACTGGATATGGGGTGGACAACTATGTCTGTGGAAGAGCCCCCTCTCCCTATTTAAGAGAAAATCAAGGATTGTTTTTCTTTGTTTTGATAGATTCATGAAAAACTTGAAATTCAGAATACAGTGTACAAAAATCAAATGTATAATCAAAGGGAATTACATTTGGACTCTGATCCAATGAGGAGAAAGACAGTAAAGGCAGAGACCCTTTCCTTTGACCCATTTACATCACTAGGTACACTAAGATGGCAGGATATTGTGTGATACTGAATGAGTTAACGTGGAATACTACAGTGTGGAGTGAATCTGGTAAAATCTTTATGAGATGATATCCACATAATCCCAAAATGCACATCATTGAAATATGCACTGTTTATAAATATGCAGCTTTATGACTCCTTGACAAACACATTCACCTTTTATTAATGTACACAATTATTGCCCTCATCATTCAACCAGCCTTCAGTATAAACTAAAATCAATAGGTTCACATAGCTTCCTTCCACAAATTTGTGCTTAAGCTTTGGTAAAAAACAAAAACAAAAACAAAACAACAACAACAACAACAAAACAGTTGATGGAGGGAGGTTCTCTTAAAGTTAATAGCAAAGGAAGAAAGGAACACTTAGCAAAACACTATACATGCAGAAACCCAGAGCAATATCACATTTGCTTTCTTGATAAGTGGCTGTAGATATCTATAGACCATCCCCACACCCTGACATCTTTCTGCACATCAACATAATGGGATTATAACCATTTGGAAATAATGATTAATCAGCAGGGGTTCTGTTATATTATTATGGCATATTCTTACTATCTGAATAAGATGAAACTTAATAGAATTTGGAACAAAACCAAGAAAAATTTCAACAGAAAACCTATACATCCATGAATTTTTATTAATGTTTGTCTAGAGTAGTGCTGCCATTTATAGGCTTCATCCATGTGGTCAGGAAAGAAAAGACAATGTGACCTACTACACCATACCCTGTCATTTCACCTGAAACAGGAGTGAGATGATGCTTCTTTGTCTACCCAACTCAGCTGGTTCTGCCTTTGCTAGGTCAAATCCCTATACACACTGCTGCATGTAAGCTTCAAAATCATTCATGGCTTGGACAGTAGAATAGAGATTATTTCTTTTTTATGAACATGATTCTATTTCTGTTTTATTATTATTACTAACACTCAGTAATAGTAATAATACGGAGATATTTAAAACTTTATTACAGATATTAAAAAAGGGATCAGAGATGCCAGTGGTTCACCTATGAATGGCTGAGAAGAAAAAGGTCTGGGAGGCCTCTGGGCCAATTGCACTTAGGGGACTCAGAAAAGGAGCTGAATTGGTTAAAAGTTTTAGACTCAGTTTGAGTCAACAAGGTGAAGTGTCTGCTAAAGAAACTTCTTTAGACCAGTTAACAGAGGTACAATGTCAGATCCATGAGGGTGGTAGGCCAGCCCTCTCATATATCAAGAGTAATGCATCCAATTCTGGACAACAGGATAGGAAAAAAAATGGCAGCCTATTTAGAGGTGCTGGACTAAAATAGTTAAGGGTCTATAAAGGTATGATCTAGGACACAATTGAAAGCAGAGAAGACATTTAGCTGAAGGAAGACTTTGGAGAGCTAATGGAAACTGTATTGAAATAGTTGAAAGGTATCGGGTAGAGGAGGGAATAAGCATATTGTATGGCTTTCGGAGGCCAAAGTCCAGATGGTAGACATTGTAAGATATAAGCTCTTTACTCCATAAAAAGGGATCATTTTGACCATCTGAGAAGGTTGTCAACTCCCTATCACAACAGTGCTTGAGTAGAGACTGAACATCCACTTAGGGAGGATACAGTGTCAGATGGAATGAACTTAAAGGTGCTTCCAATGCAGCAATTACTCTCATGCAATTCCCCCAATTCTCCATTTCTAACTGAAGGTCACCAGAAAGGGCAGGTCTTCTTGTGTAACTTTCATCCCTACTTCATTTTCTTTTCTTTTTCCAAAACTGCAGTTCTCATCACAGGGTGCAATAGCACACCGTCTTCTCATGCTTTCTTGCTCCCTTGAGGAATGTGTTCCAGTTTGGGTAATTACATTCTGCCAGCCTAAATTATCCTTGCAGTTTACATTGAGTAAGGCATTTTTCTTTAATATCTATCCTAAATTGTTGCATAGTGTTTCTGTGTACCAGTAAATATTACATACAGGCCAAGGTAATAGTCAGAACCTTGGAAACAGCCCACCCTATTTATAGGAGAACAAGGAAAGATTAAAACTAATTAAAATTTACCTTGATTATTCATACTCCTTCTGCATGTTTGGGCCTTTATGCTAGCAGTTAAGGAAAATTGGCTTCATGTAACCTGCACTTACTTCCCTGAGTTTTGTGAATTGTTTCAGCTCCCATACCTATCTAATTCCCACTTCACCAAACGGGCACCCCAAAATAGGTTTGTGAGTGGCAGAAAAGAGTGATAATGCAGGAATGTAAAGCGGGGGGCGGGGGGGGGAGGTTGAGGTTTTGGCCTGAACTCCTTCATCATGGAGGTAATTTTTAAATACAGCTCTGCAAATTCTATCACAGTCATGGCCACTCCTGTCAGAGGCTATATCCTTTATATATATGTATTTTTTTTTCTTTTGCTTGTCTGCCTCCTTATTAAGAGTATTTATTCTAGTTACTTTCATTGCTGACCTTGGGAGTTGGTTTATTGCAAATATTATTTCTGTTGTTTGCTTGCTCTCAGTCTTATTCTCATACACATATACTCTCTTTCTGGTCTCTGACCTCATTCCTTAATGATCCCAGTATCTCGAGACCCCATTTTTTTTCCATCAGCAAATCATTTTTTCCATCTATGTTCTGCATTGGGCAAGAGGCACAGGAGGCACACATCAGCTTGTTTGGAGATCATGAGCATCAGCGAAGAGTCTGCATATGCTGGTACTTACTACAGTGTGTGATAGCTTATCAACTATTGGCTCTGAAGGTTAAGAAAGCACAGGTGGGTCTGCTCTCCTCATCTCTCCAGGGTTCACACAAGGTCTAAAATAAATGGGTGTCCAGGAAATACTGTTTGAACTAATACGAACTGAATGGAAGAAGTGAACTGTATGCATGAAACTCTAAACTTTAATACCCCCAAAGCCCTCTTGGACATCTGCCCATGGTTCAGAAGCCCTTTCTCTGATTTCTAGCTCACCTTCCTACTCTTTTCAGACAAACCTTAATTTCTCTATTTCTGTCTTTTCCAAAGCAGAGATGCCTCCCTGTAAACATATAGAGACATAAAAGAAATATTCTTTGCCCTTTTAAGATTTAGTTCTTTTTCTTTTGCCATTTCTTGCTGGGTGGGTCAAGATGTTCATTTAATTATTCATGTATTTATCTTTCATTTGGCAAATCTTTATGGAAAAGCATAAACTAGAATGGTGTGACTTTCAGAGGTACAGAGATAAGGTCTGTGTTCATGAAACATTTAGAGAAGAAGAAAATATTATTTATACAAAGAATTCTTTAATTTTTATTGTAAGGAAGAAACGCTGAGAATGAGAAAAGAGTATGACAGAGAAAACAAAATTCCAAAGTCCTTCAGTGAGGCCAAGAGGTGGCCATGAGGCAATCTCTGATGTTCAGATGGGAACGGTTATATCAAGCCCTCCGCACTTGAGAGTGTTCTCAGTCCCTGGGCTGGAGAGGGTGGAGAGAGGAGTTACTCGCTAAGAATTAGGAGACCTCAGTTCTTGCTTAGACCCTGTCACAGACTCCATGTGGTATGGGGAGAGGCCTTTTCTTTCTGGGCCTCTAATTCTCTGAAAGCAAAGCAGGCAGATGGCATAATGCTCTCTCTGGTCCTTCAGGCTCTGACATGTTTTGTTTCTTGGGGCAGATGCCTTAACTTAGAGCGAACAGCAGGTAGGTATGACTGGGCTGCTATTTAGGCCTAAAGTTGCTAATTAGGCATGAACACTACATACATTTTACTTCATCTGAACTTTAGATAATTTTTGCTTTACAGTTTACTCTTTCCTCTGTACAATTTCCCTATCTATTCTAAACTGATTCACAAATGGTTGCAAGAATTTGGGGGCTTACGTTGGATGTTTTGCAATTCAGACAAGTGATTAGAATATTCCCAGCACATACACTTAATCAAAACAAGCCCAATTAAGCTCACTACTCCAGATTCTGCCTCATTAGCTTTCTGTTCCTAAAATATAACAGATGTCATTGCTGCAGGCCCGGAGGTACAGACACATTTTTCAGCTAAGCACTTACAATGCAACCTAAGTTAGAGGAAGATTTAATTATTACTTTCATTGTCATGGCTTCCTGTGGAAGCTCATTTTTCACTTAATAGCAATCTCTTTCTACCTAGTTGCCCACTGCCACCAAAATAACGTGCCTTTCTCCTCCAATAGTGAGTTCATAAAAAGTCTCATTCCTATCCTCTTCTTTTTTTGCCTGGTAAATTGATTTTGGTTGTTCCTGGATTTATCTGACCCTGCACTTTTTATTAAGTGAATGGAAGGAGGAAGATGTGGCATGCACTGACTCCCTCACCTCTCTTAGTAATACCGGGGCTTGCTTATTGGCTACTCAGACACCTGTACTCAGAGAAAGGTTCACATCTCTATGTATTGCTCCTGCACTTGGGACAATATTGTATTATAGTCCTCAGTTTGCACTTCAATTCCTTATATGCATTTGCTCCTTCTCAAGGCCATCAAACACGTCTAATCCTGAACCCCAACCTATTTCTCTTCATATCCCCAGCTCTAAGCACACCCTGGCACAAAGTAGATACTTGTTTTTAAAAATGAATGGAAAATTACATAATGAAATGGATCCAGCTCAGTGCTGGGCAACAGAAGAAACAAATGCTTTATGTGAAAGGGAGAGCTAGTAACTGACTTTTGTTAAGTGGAGTAATTAGTGATTATTTGTCCAACAAGTGGGTAACTGTAAATCTGTCTTATACATTATTCACAGGTTTAATCCATTTTTCTAATCAATGTAAGTGTTACTTCACTAGGCCTTGGGTTTTTTTTTTTAATTACATAGGTTGTCAATTGTTGTGGAAATGCCATATTTTGAGGTTCTAATATTCAGGGAAGGAATAAGCACTCTGGCATGTCACAAATACTAGCCGACTCCTGTGCTTTCCCTCACAGGCCAAAGGAAAATGTCAGATAGAACCTCCTATTCAAGGTAAATTAGGCACCTTACTGGTTTCAGGATGGGTTTATTTGTGGGTATGTCTCTTTTGCCTCTTCCCTTCATTTTTTATTTCTAAATAAGTACTTATTTTCTTAAAAAAAGTATAGGCAGTTATTTTTCCTAGAAATATTAAATAGTGAGACTCCAAAATAGCTACCTGCACCACAGATGTATCTCTTGTTTAGATTTGCAGGCGACCCTGGGCTTCGAATTCATAATCTACTAAGGGGTTAAGTAAGATACACACCATACATACACATACAGCGAGATTATAAAAATATGATCCATAGTTTTTAAAACTGACAAAAACTTATATATCCGACTGAGTGCCTTTCTCTTTCCTTGAGTCTCCTTGGTGAGTGGAAAATAATTTCAAGAATGCTAACACTGCTGAAAACTTTCCAAGGCCTCTTTTAGGAAATTTCTAGAGAGCCATGTATTAGCTCAGGCTGCCATAACACAGTGCCATGGACTGGTGGCTTCAACACTAAAAGTGTATTTGTCACAGTTCTGGAGGCTACGAAATCCAATATCAAGGTGCCAACCACTTCAGTTTCTTCTAAAGGCCCATCTCCTGCCATCTTGTCACTAAGTTCTCACATGGCCTCTTTGTGCATGTGTGTGTTCGTGTGTGTGTGTGTGTGTGTGAGAGAGAGAGAGAGACAGAGAGAGACAGAGAGACAGAGAGAGAGAGAGAGAGAGAGGAAGTGAAAGCACATGTGCCAGTGAGCTCTCTGGCATCTTCTTATAAGGGTACTAATCCCATGGGACCAGTGCCTCACCCTTATGATGTCATATAATATTAATTACCTCCATGAAGTCATTACTGCCAAATACAGTCACATTCAGGGGTTAAGTAAGGTGCCATGACAGGAATTCGGTGGGGAGACAAAAATATTCAGTCCATTAACAAGCAGTTAAAGAAAAATAATACAAAATTTCAAGTGGATTGCCTTTGAAAATCAAAGACTTGGTGTTTCAAAAGGAGAAAGCATCACCTGTATTTTTTGTTTTTAGTCACCCTTACTCATCTGACTTATTTAGTTGACTTGGCTTTAAATAATCTTTGGCAGTTTCTAATATTAAAGTTTATTATCAATATGTAAAAAAAAGTCACTATAGAAGAATGTATGTACTACAGAGTCTGAAGACAGTTTTCAAGTAGGAATTTGATATTTATGTAGAATGATTACAGCATTATTGGAATTAGTGCACAGGCATCTAGGTTGATTCTGATATAGGGGAAAGCATTTAATCAGATCGAAAATGTGGGTTATGTTTATCCAGGCAACCAATGGTCTGTGTATCTAGTAACACCTTCCAGTCATAATATATCTACAACACACCTGTAATTAAATAGCATCACGTCATATAAAAAGCAGCAGAGCATACTGAAGTTAAATACTGATGCTTTTATTTTTGGATTCCTTGAAAGTAGGACACTATTTGTCTTGTTTATGACTTTATCTCTAGGGTCTTGAATAATGCTGAGCACAAACTGGGTGCTTAATAAATGCTTACTGAATTGAATAGGTAGGTTATTCTCTAAAAGGCCAACTAAGTGGGTTCTGTTAAACCTGAAGCCCTTTTAATATAAAGCAAGAATTGGCAAACAGTATCCCTGGGGTCAAATCGGGCCTGCCATCTGCTTTTGTGAGGACTATAAGTTGTGAATGATTTTTACATTTTTAAATGGTTGGGTTGGGGGGCGCCTGGGTGGCTCAGTCGGTTAAGCTTCCGACTTTGGCTCAGGTCATGATCTCACGGTTTGTAGGTTCGGGCCCCGCATCGGGCTCTGTGCTGACAGCTAGCTCAGAGCCTGGAGCCTGTTTCAGATTCTGTGTCTCCCTCTCTCTCTCTGACCGTCCCCTGCTCACATTGTCTCTCTTTCTCTCTCTTAGAAATTAAAAAAAATTAAAATTAATAAATAAAAATAAATGGTTGGAGGGGGGTGGAAATCAGAAGAATAAAAGTTTGTGCCATTTGAAAATTATGTAAAATTCAAATTTTAGTGTGCATTATTAGGCTATAGTATAAATATGGTGATTTTTATTAACAAATCTAAGACTCAGTAGGAAGAAATTTTATCTAAAAGGATAATTGCAAGGGGTGGGCAGAGAGAGGGACTGTTGTAATAGGAAGAGGGAGACCATAGCAATAGAAAGAGAGCTCTGACTATGAGATCACCAAGCATCTCAAGGGTTAAGCACAAAGGAATTTTCTTTTGTATAAAGAAATAAACAAAATTATAAAGAACCAAATGTGGAAGTAAGTTTAAAAGTTGGTGTGATGAATAGTAAATGGAATGTCAGAATGTTTTATGCTGAGGTCAACCTATTTTCTTCTTCTTTTTATATAATTTTAAATGTTTGTTTATTTTTGAGAGAGAGAAAGCAAGAAAGGGAGAGCAGGGGAGGGGCAGAGAGAGAGGGAGACACAGAATCCTAAGCAGGCTCCAGGCTCTGAGCTGTAAGCACAAAGCCAGACGCAGGGCTCAAACTAACAGACTGTGAGATCATGGCTTGAGCTGAAGTCAGATGCTTAACCAACTGAGCCACCAAGCCTCCCCTAGGCCAGCCTGTTTTCTGGGAGAAGCCCTTAAAGAGGGGCTGTATGCTGGTTGAAGGTGGATCAAAGTTCAGAGGCTTGGGGGAAGGTGAGACTGTTAACCAATGTTTGGTTTAAAAGTATTTTGTTTCCATTTATCAATGGAAACAAGAGTTTAGCTAATTATTTCTGAAGCAAAAAAAATGGGAATCTGGAGAATTTGTGCCTGGTCTTAGGATGGGTAAACAACGGACCCATCCAGGAGTCTTATCTAAGTCATATGGGTAAGGGTGGTTCTTTGCAGTAAGCTGTTTCCTAGAGGACAACAGGGTAGGGAGATTTCTTAATCTCTCTGTTGTCCAGGACCATAGGACTCAGGTGAAATTTATCATGTCAGTAGCCACAGCCATCTATTCATATATTGTTGGTGGTTGCTTCTAGGCTATGAGGCAGGGTTGAGTAGTTATACAGAGACTGTTTAGTTCACAAAGCTCAAGCAGTTACTATCTGTCCTGTTATAGAACAAGTTTGCTGACTCCTAATATAAAGGAAGTGGGGTGGGGGAGAGAGTTTGGCTGAATTGGTGAAAATTCTGTAATAAGTAATGAACTAAAAGAAATTTAGTTAAAAAAAAAGAAATGTAGCTTATTAAACTCTTATTCAACCTTCCTGAATTCAGTGATGTCTCCAGAAAGGCATTACTTTCTGATTTCTGCTATAGGCTGTGTTGAGTGCCTCCTTCATGTGCCTCCACACCCTCCAATGACTCCCTCCTAGTACTTACTCACTGTATTGTAAACATCTGTCTCTTCCCCATCTAATTCCTTGAGGGAACAATAAGACTTTTCCCTCTTCCTTGAAATCTTAACACCAAGAAGAAAACCTGGAATTCTGAAGAATGAAGAAAATAATACACACAAATTTTAATGTTCAAAGTCATTGCTAAAAACATACAAGCATACCTCAGAGACCCTATGATTCAGTTCCAGACCACCACAATAAAGTGGATATCATAATAAAACAAGTCAAATGAACTTTTTGGTTTCCCAGAGCATATAAAAGTTATGTTTACACTATAGTATCATAAGTGTGCAATCATGTTATATCTAAAAAAACCAATGCACACACCTTAATTTAAAATATTTTACTACTCCCAAATGCTATCACATTTTGAGCTTTTTGATCTGCGCGTATTTCAGTTGAAGTTCTTGCCTCTAGGTTGATAGCTGCTGATTGATCCAGGTGGTGGTGGTGGCTGGAGGTTGGGGTGGCTGTGGCAATTTCTTAAAATAAGACAATAAAGTCTTCCCCATCGATTGACTTCCTTTCACAAATAATTTCTCTGCAGCATGTATCATTTTACCCACAGAACTTCTTTCAGTTTGGAGTCAGTCTTTCAAAACCTGATGCTGCTTTATCAACTAAGTTTATGTAATATTCTAAACCCTTTGTTTTCATTTCAACAATCTTCACAGCATCTTCACCAGGTGTAGACTCCATCCCCAGAAACCATGTTATATGCTCATCCAGAAGAAGCAACTCATCCCAAGACTGGAGCAATCCGATCACAGCTTCAGGCTCCACTTCTCATTCTAGGCCTCTTGCTGTTTCCACCACACCTGCAGGTACTGCCTCCACCGCAGTCTAGAAACCCTCAAAGCCATCTGTGAGAAGGCTGGAAACAACTTCTTCCAAACTCCTGTTACTGCTGATACTTTGACCTCTTCCCATGAATCATGAATGTGCTTAATGTCATCTAGAATGGTGAAAACTTTCCAGAAAATTTTCAACTTAATTTGCCAAGATCCATCAGAATAATCACTATCCATGGCAGCTATAGCCTTACAAATTGTATTTATTAAATAATAAGACTTTAAAGTCAAAATTACTCCTTAATCCATGGGCCACAGAATGGATGTTATATTAGTGGACATGAAAACATTAATCTAGTATACCCCTGCCAAAATGCTTGGGTGACCAGGTACATTGTCAATTAGCATTGTCAATATTTGAAAGGCATCTTTTTTTTTTTTTTTTTTCTGGGCAGTAGGTCCCAACAGTGGGCTTAAAATATCGAGTAAACCATGTTGTAGACAAATGTGCTGTCATCCAGTCTTTGTTGTTCCATTTATAGAGCACAGGAAGAATAGATTTAGCATAATTCTTAAGGGCCCTACCATTTTAGGAGTGGTAAATGAACACTGGCTTCACCTTCAAGTCACCAGCTGCATTAGCCCCTGACATGAGAGTCCACCTGTCCTTTGAAGCTTTGAAGCCAGGCATTGAGGCACTGACTTCTCTCTAGCTATGAAAGTCCTAGATGACATCTTCTTCCAATAGCTGTTACACCTACACTGAAAATCTGTGGTTTATGTAGCCATTTTCCTGAATTATCTTAGATAATCTTCTGGATAATTTGCTGCAGCTTCTATATCAGCACTTGCTGTTTCACCTTGCACTTTTATGTTACAGAGAAGGCTTCTTTCCGTACACTTCATGAACCAACTAGTGCTAGCTTCACACTTCTTCTACAGCATCCTTACCTCTCAACTTTCATAGAACTGAAGAGAGTTAAGACCTTTCTCTGGATTAGGCTCTAGCTTATAGAAATGTTGTAGCTGGTTTGATCTGCTATCCAGACCACAAAAATTTACTCCATTTCTGTAATAAAGCTGTTTTGCTTTCTTATCATGTGTTCACTGGAGTAGTACTTTTAATTTCCTTCAAGAAATTTTCCTTTGCATTCACAGCTTAGCTTACTGTTTGGTACAAGAGGCCTAGCTTTCGGCCTATCTTCCCTTTTGACATGCTTAATAAAGGACCAGTATCCAAAATATATAAGGAACTCACCAAACTCCACACCCCAAAAACAAATAATCCAGTGAAGTAATGGGCAGAAGACATGAACAGACACTTCTCCAAAGAGGACATCCAGATGGCCAACAGACACAGGAAATGATGCTCAGCGTCACTCCTCATCAGGGAAATATAAATCAAAACCACACTGAGATACCACCTCACACCAGTCAGAGTGGCTAACATGAACAAATCAGGAGACTATAGATGCTGGCAAGGATGTGGAGAAATGGGCNTGGAAGAAATAAACTATAAAAGAAAATAACCATGAAAGAAAAAAATCACTTTTAGCTTTTGATTTAAAGTGAGAGCTGTGTCATTCTCACTTCACTTGAACACTGAGAGGCCATTGTAAGGTTAGTAATTGGCCAATTTCAATATTGTTATGTCTCAGGGAATAGGGAAGCCAAGGAGAGGGGAAAAGATGGGAGAAGAATCAGTCTGTGGAGCACTGAGAACACACAATATTTATTGATTAAGTTTGTCTTCTATGTGCAAGGGTTCATGGAGCCCAAAATAACCCCAATGATAAAATCAAAGACCACTGACCACCATAACAAATATAATATTAATGAAAATTTTGAAATATTGAGAATTACAAAAATGTGACAGAGACAAAAAATGAGCAAATGCTATCGGAAAAGTGGCTCCAATTGACTTGCTTGAGGCAGGGTTGCCACAAACCTTCAATCAGTAAAAAATGCAGCATCTATGAAGAACAATAAACCAAAGTGCAATGCAGTGAGGTCTGCCTGTACTGCCAAAGACAAGTCTGGCTCCAGGGAGAAGGTAAGAACAATCTCTAATCACACTGTGCATATGCAAATAGCTACTGTTAGAGTGCAGAGAAACACTTTGTTCTCTTTAGTAGGTTAAATATGCCTCTCCACAAATGTGTTAACAACCCTCCTTTGCTCAGCAAATCCTCTTTTCATGAGCTGTTCAAAGGTAAACTTTGGATTATCATAACCTCCATATCTGTGTGCCTCTGTTAAGCTCATCTCTCCCATCTTAAAAAGAAATTATTCTTCAACCACCACATTCGCCACAAATATCAACTAACTTTACTCTCCCCTTTCCTGGTCAAACATCTATAACAAGTTGTCTAAATTCTCTCTCTGAAAACTTACTTCAAACATTAAAGACTTTCCTGATACCAATTCTACTTTGGGGACTCTTTTTTTTTTTTTTTTTTTTTTTTTNCAGTTAGGTTTTCTGGCTGGTAATGTAGTCTTCTTGAACAAGCTCCCTCACTTTCATGGCTGAAAGGATTATCTAAAGGCTCATCACATACATATCAGTATTTCTAGCTCTTAACATCATCTGTGAGTTCCAGGACATCTTTACTTGAATAACCACAGATACTTAAGATTTAAAACCTCTGAGAAAGAACTAAAGACTTTTCCTCTAGCCCTTAAGTTCCTCATCTTAGGTTTCTTTTCTCTGAGAATACCACCATTATCCGCATGGACTCCATTTTATCCAGAATACCTTTATGGAATTAGTCATTAATGCCTGTTGATTTTACTTTCTGAATAGTTCCCAAATATCTTCACATCCCACAATTCCACCTGCCTCTACTGCACTTCCCATAATAATATTGTAACTGGTTTTATATTACCCTGCAACAACCTCATAACAGGTTTCCCAGTCCTCAACTTTATCATCACAGAAAGTTCTTCCCTCTAAAATGAAATTAGACCAAGGTGCATACATGCTTACAAATACCTTAGGGTAAATCTAAACTCCTTAATATAACTTAAAAGAACCTTTGTCATCTGGGATCCCCCCAGACTCAGGTCTTGTTTTCTCCTCAAACCACATTCCTCTCCCCAAAACTTCATCACACACATTTGCTTCCAGCCACACAGAAGAACGGTGTTTTCTGAATATATCATTCTTTCTCTAGGCTCCAATCCTTTTCTTTTTTTTTTTTTTAATATTTTTTATTTATTTCTAGGAGAGAGAGAGACAGCGTGAGCAGGGGAGGGTCAGAGAGAGAGGGAGTCACAGACTGAAACAGGCTCCAGGCTCTGAGCTGGCAGTCAGCACACAGCCCGACGCGGGGCTCGAACCCACGAACCGCGAGATCATGACCCAAGCGAAAGTCGGACGCTCAACCGACTAAGCCACCCAGGCGCCCCTCCAATCCTTTTCAAAGGAAGTTTTATCTTTACAGAATATCCCTTCTCCACACAAACCCTGGTTCTGTTCCCAGCCAATTTCTATTTATCATTGCTACCGAAACTTAGACATCCTTTCTCTAAGAAATTTCTGCACTACGCCTTCCTCACCACCATCAGGTCTGTTAGGAGGCTCATCCGATCCTCCTTTATGACCCTGTATTTTTCCTCTCACAGCCCATATCACATTGTGTTTTAATTGCCGACTTCCTCATTTAAATCTCACATAATTGGCAAGGTATGTGAAGTCAGAACACATGTTTATATTGGCCTGTCATGTATCCCCAAAACCTATTTTACCACCTGGCACATGGCTGGCATTCAATAAATGAATGTAAAAAAATGTAAGAATAAAATATTTTCTGTACTTCAAAGAAAAATGGTGAAAGAAATCCCTGCTTTTGTCTCTTTCAAAATAATTAGCACAGATTACTAAATAGCTGATCAGTTTATTGGCCCAAACCTGTAGTAATAACTTTAAAAAAAACCCTAAAAGGCCTATAGGAGTATAGAAAAATTTACCTAAAAAGCTACTGTTGTGTTATTATTGTCATTGTTTTTGTTGTTGTCTAGATTAGTTCTGTAGTTTCAAAATCTACTTCTTTGGTCAAATTTGATCATTGAGAATAAGGTCTTCAATGTGATCAGAACTTTTACTTTGAGGGATTATACAAGATGTCCACAAATGCTAGTCAATGTGTAAGTACGCTTCAAAACCATGCCCTTCTCTGAATTTTTGTTCCATCCAGGCAACTGCCTCTCTTTTCCTGTACCCCTCCGCTATCTGGTTTTCGAGGCCCACCTTGCAATTTATTAATCTTGCCTCTGATACCCCCACTCAGAGCTTACATGCGTACAATATGTATTTCATCAAACCCTAGAAAACTTCTAGAAAATTAAGATAGAGCTTTCAAAAGGTACAACGTGTTGTAGGTTTGGCATCACCCACACCATCCATTTCAGTTGATTTGCTATTAGCATCTGTGATGAGGCTTGGAGGTTGCTGCCAAACCTTGAATATCACTGAGATGAAATTTAGCTGGTGGGGCTGAAGCCAGGCTTATTACCGTTCAGATTATGGAGCTCATGATTGTCCTCTCTTGTTAGCATGCCTCTGCTTGAGCACAAAAAGCATAGATTGCTTTGCAAAATCTATCTTAATTAATCATAAATAGTGCCTGATGGGAAGATTGCTGCTTTCATCTTAGTTAAATAAAACACAATCACCAAATCCTTTTCTTGCTCCAGGTTTTCACAGTATTGTGCAGGTTGCCACCTTACATATTTGAGATGCTGGGAGGTCTAAGCGCATGAGTGTGTTGCTAAGAGCCTCATTAGGTGGTGCTATCAAAAGCTGTTCTCAGCCCCTTCTCCATTGGCAGAGCCAAGTCCCAATGAGTTAAATGGGGACACTGGAATGGCAAAACAATTCCACTGCTTCCCAGCAGCTAATTAAGAAGGAGGGTAAAGCATTGTGCTAAAGACTTCAGTGAGTTTGCCTTGCAGCTCTTCAAGGGTGACCTTGCAGCAAATGGTGAAAGTACAGAAGAGAGTCACTGTTGCGTGGTAAATGATCATCAGGAAAGTTCAAATGCTACCAAATGGGTGGCTAAGTATGCTAGAATAAGCTTGCTTTGTTCTCTGCCCCTTTGAACTCACAAAATTTCCTTTCTGTGCAAAAAAGAAAGCAAATAATGAAGAACTTAACACTCTACTTAAATGGACAATATATAATCAGCCTCTTGCACCAATAATATAAATGCTATGTATTAGGGTTTAAATACAGCAGTTTACTGTGAGGCACCCATGTAATATAATGGGCCTATGTATCTGTATAATGAGTATTGTAATTGCCCTTCTCTCATGCCAGTCTCTATTTATAGAGCTTTAAAAAAAGGCTTAAAATTTAATTTCCCATCTTCTCTTGCAGCTTTAGGTAAGGCCCTGTGATCCAGTTCTGACCAATAAAATATAAGGAGAAGTCTCCTTACGCCATTCCTTCTCCCATCTTCCTTCTGCCTGAAATGAGGAAATGTACCAGTACTCAGAGACAGGAAAACAAGTCACATGCTGAGGATGGCAAAGAAGAAAGACACAAGAAACCTAATTTCTTAATGCCATCTGAATGGGCCTTACAAGTCCTGGATCGCCTGTGCCTAGATCTCATGGTGTAGAACAGAAATGCCTATGTGTGTAAGTTACTATTAGGCAGGTCAAGTGTTCCAAGTAGCAAACTCCAGTTCTCTCAGATGGAGAACACAAGTGACTTGTGATTACCTCCTGCCTTTTTTTCTAAAAAAAAAAAAAAAATTATCTCATTCCATGGGTCTAGACTATATCTAAGCATTGACAGAAGAGTGCTACGTGAGGAGAGAATCAGCCCAATTCATCACTTCTTCTGAAAAAAATGCTACAGGTTCTTAACATGCAGGAATTAATGTCCTGAAGACTTTATCCAAGGCTCAAATTCACAAATATCACATTTATTAGCCAAAATCCAGTCAGGAAAACAAAAGCCATTTTGTGTACTTCCACAGAGAATATTTAATATTGGGGATTTAATCTAGGGAAAGGAGAAGCATCACTGAGGTAAACCAGAGCCAGTAACAGCAGGGAGCAGTTACTACTCCTAAAGCTGGAGGGACACAAGAGAGAACACAGTTGTAAACAAAACTCAGGAGCTCAGAGAAGAAACCTTAAGGAGCTGCTAGTCAGATCTTGAAAAAGAACCTCCCCACCCCCCACCCTGGAAAGTGAGCACATTTAAGATGTCAGAGGGGCCTGATGAAACTCACACACAAACCTCTGAGGAGGTGGGTTTGCCAGGCTGTTCTGATACCTCCAAGGGGGTATGATACTTTTAGGCTTGTTACAGGAGTGCTGAAAGATGCTGTACCAGCTGCTGGGGCTGGGGCCTGGGGTAAACCACTGTACTACCTGCTGAACTGCTGCTGTCAGGTGATGCTGAATGAACCCTGAGCACACCAGAAAAAGGAACTGCCTTCTCCCCTTGTTCTCCTTTCCATTCTCCTTCTCCTGCCTTATCCTGGCCAAAACTAAGGGGAAGTCAGCTAGAAAGACTCTGGAAAATGTAGTTCACAATGTTCTAGCCCCAGCATTACATCCCAGAACAGACTGGAACAGGGTAGACTAGGAACTATGATATTTTAGACAAATTATCATGGCAAAAAATACAATAGGGTACCTGAAACATTGAAGTGATGCCATAGTAGCAGTACTAACACAGAACCAGTTATTTCTGAAAGTATTGTGCAACTCTTCCATAAAACCAAAATTCTACTTTTCTGGTTAAAAATCACCAATAATTTAAATATATATTTAAATGGTTTATTTCTCTTTTTTATTTTAATAATACATAGTCACTGTAGGAAGATTAGAAAATAGTGAAGTGAAAATTAGAAAATAAAAGCTACCTTTAATTTTAAATTTATATTTGTGACATAAATATTGCCAGAAGTCAAGGTTCACATCTTTAATAACAAAGATAATATTTATTACAACTTACCAAACACCATTTTAAATGTTTTGTATTAGGGGCATCTGGGTAGCTCAGTTGGTTAAGCCTCAGACTCTTAATTTCAGCTCAGGTCACAATCTCATGGTTCTTGCTGACAATGCAGAGCCCACTTGGGATTCTGTCTGTCTCTCTCTCTCAAAATAAATAATCATTTAAAAAAATGCTTTGCATGCAGTATACCTTTCAATACCCAAAACAACTGTATGAGTTAGATATGAATATTATCATGCATATTTTGCAGGTGTGGGAACTGAAGTCCAGAGAGGTTAAAGGACTCCCCAAGGTCATATAGCTAGTAAGTGGTAGAGCTGGGCATCAAATCCAGGCAATCCAGCTTCAGAAACTGCTTGCTTGGCCACAACCCAATATGATCATCTTTGGTGATCTAAATTCCTCTTTTGTCACAATATGGAGTATTTGATAAAGATACTTTTACTTAACAACATCAAAGGTATGTATGTAATCATCATTATTTCCTTCGGCTTAAGTCCTAGACATGTAATTATAAAGTCACAGAACTATATATTTTGCATTTTCAAGAAATGTCTCATTATTCCTGAAGGTTATAGTTAGTTAGAATATTATGAGTATATTTTAAGAGAATCTGCTTCTGGGAGTCTCACCAAAATAGTAGTTTAGCTCTTTTTCTCTCTAGTCATTTATGTTTTCTAGTATCGGTATGTCCATTATTGTTTCTCTTTCCGTTGTTCTTTCTCCTTCTTCTGTATTTTCCATTATACATTTTTTAGATATACTAAATTTGTCCTTATGAATCTCATATTTTCTTTAATTTTTTAAAATATTTATTCATTTATTTAGAGAGAGAAAGAGCATGCACAAGCAGTGGAGAGCCAGAGAGAGGATTCCAAGCAGGCTCCAACACTGTCAGCACAGACTGTGAGATCATGACCTGAGCTAAAATCAAGAGTTGGACTCAACTGACTGAGCCACCCAGGTGCCCCAGAATCTCATCTTTTATTTTATTATTCTTCTCCCTTTCCTCTAACTCCTGAGCAACTTCCTCAAGTTCTTCTAATTCACTGATTTGGTTTTCTATGAAATGGATGGTGCCATTCACAGGTTTCTTCACAGTTTTAAATTCAGCAATCACAATTTTAATATCCAATTAATCATTCCTAAGGTCAAATTGTTTTATGATTCTAAATGTCTTAATATCATAGGCATAGAAACATTTCAAATTAGGTTGAGACTATAAATTAGTATATTCTAAGGAATTCTTCCTGTTTCTTATAGAAATTATTTACAAGGATATATGTTCTCCTACTTCCTTACTCTGAACTATGAAATTACACTACAATATTACATTACATATGTCTGATAATTTTCTATCACATTTTCCTACTGATTGACATATATGTGTTTACTTATGATAGTCTGTTTAAAATCACGGTACCTCCATTCAAGTATTTCCAGTGCAGATGAAAAGAAAGAATTTTAAATTTAGTACAGATTTTCTTTGCCCTATTATAATCCTGTAGCCTTTAGAAATAGCCACGCTCCTCTAGCCATCAGTCAGCATATACTTTACTAAAGAACCAAGAATTGTCTTTTGCACTGTGAAATAATACACACACACACACACACACACACGTGCATGCACACACACACGCATCTCTGCCCCTCATTCCTGACACATAGTTCCTAAAACCTTTGTAAACAGAGGTGCTAGGAGGATCTTCTGTTCTAACATTTAGTCTTTGACCTTAGTTCCTAACCCAGAGCTCCCAAATCCCTTGGAATTTCTGGGTTGATTGTAGTGCCTTTTGTTCTAATGAGGTAACTCTAGGTGGGCTCCTAGATGGGGACTGCTCACCAAAAAAGACCAAGCCATAAGTAGAAGCTTGTAATTAACAGCCTCATATACCATTCTCCACACAGTGAAAAGTGGCTGGCAACAGTATTAATAACTGATCATGCCTATGTGATGAAGCCTCCATAAAATTCTCAATAATAGGTGGTTCTGGGAGCTTCTAGGATAGTGATCACATGTACATGCCACAAGCATTGCACACCCCAATGCCATAGTGACTGAAGCTCCTATTCTTGAGACCCTTCCAGACCTCACCCTATATTATCTCTTCACCTGCTGTTCATCTGTACCCTTTATCATATCCTTTATTATAAACTGATAAACATGTTTCCCTGAGTTCTACAAGCTGTTCTAGCAAATAATCAAATCCAAGGGGGAAATTATGGAAACCTCTAATTTATAGCTAAATGGGCTAAAAGTTGCGGGTAACCAGGGGACCTAATACATGCGATTGACATCTGACATGGGTAGCAGTCTCTTGGGACTGAGTTCTTAACCTGTAGGCTCTGTGTTAACTCTGGTTAGTGTAAAATTGAATTGAATTATAGGACACCCAACTGGTATCACAAAGAATTGCTCAGTATAGGAAAAAAACTCACACATCTAGTATCAGAAATGTTGTGAGTGTGGTAGTAGTGTCAGAATAAGAGAAACACATAAGAAATGAAATTTTCCTTCACATCACAGGGGCTATGGTTGCTTAACATCAACAGAGATAGAGTGTCTTTCTGTAACTGGTGGAACTGCCCACATTACAACAAGCAGATCAGCACTACTAGAATGTCCTTTCACCTAAAGGATAAACCTTGAACTACCACAAAAATTGATCCCCAACGTCTGGTGTTCTTCCAAAGGGTAGGGGTAGTATTTAAGTCTTTTAATTTCTCTCTCTTATCCCATAACCCACCCCAATCTCTTATCCTTACTGCTCCAGGCTAAGGATTGCTAGCAGAGTTCCATCAAGAACCTTGGCCATTTTAATATCCAAAAAGACTTTTCCTTGTCATTAAATGAATTGCCAGCCAGTCAGCCCTTCCTCAAACTGACTTTATCTTACACTACATTTCATGAAACTTCTGACTTGCGGGTGGCACTCATGCTGGTTTCTTGGTTTGACATAAACAGTGTGCCCTTATTTTAATGTGTTTTTATTTTTCATTCCAAAATGTGGAATCAAGTGTAGTTTAAATGCATACAAACAAATTTCCACATTTACCAGAACCAAACTATCAGTTTCCATGACCTCTTCAATATCTTTTTATTCTCCAAACCAGTTCATTTACATTTCCACAAATAGTTTCAATCATTCTTTCAGAGTTAACATTGATACGGGGATTTATATTCCCATTTCCTAGCAAAAACTGTATGCTTCAGAAAGATTACAGTACTACAGATCACCATTTGCGAACGGAAGTTGTAAAAACTAAATGTGCGATGTAGTTCTAACCACATTCTAACTGATGGTGGATCAGCTACCACCTGTGAATTTAAAAGTTCTCTCAAGTGAAGAAATGGGCAGAAGACATGAACAGACACTTCTCCAAAGAGGACATCCAGATGGCCAACAGACACATGAAACGATGCTCAGCATCCCTCCTCATCAGGGAAATACAAATCAAAACCACACTGAGATACCACCTCACGCCAGTCAGAGTGGCTAAAATGAGCAAATCAGAGAACTCTAGATGCTGGCGAGGATGTGGAGAAACGGGCACCCTCCTACACTGTTGGTGGGAATGTAAACTGGTACAGCCCCTCTGGAAAACAGTGTGGAGGTTCCTCAGGAAACTAACAATAGAACTCCCCTATGACCCAGCAATAGCACTGCTAGGAATTTACCCAAGGGATACAGAAATGCTGATGCATAGGAGCACATGTACCCCAATGTTCATAGCAGCACTCTCCACAATAGCTAAAACATGGAAAGAGCCTAAGTGTCCATCAACAGATGAATGGATCAAGAAGATGTGGTTTATCTATACCATGGAATACTACATGGCAATGAGAAACAATGAAATCTGGCCATGTGTAGCAACATGGATGGACCTTGAGGGTGTTATGCTGAGCGAAATAAGTCAGGCAGAGAAGGACAAATATCATATGTTTGCACGTATAGGAGGATTAGGAGGAACTTGATGGAGGAACAAGGGGGAGAAGAAGGGCGGAAATGGTGGGGGAAAGGGAGAGAGGCAAACCATGAGAGACTCTTGAATGCTGACAAAAACTGAGGACTGATGGATGTGGGGGGGAGGGGGGATGGGCATGGAGGACGGCACTTTGGGGATGAGCACTGAGTGTCATGTGGAAACTAATTTGACAATAAACTATTAAAAAAATAAATAAATAAAAAGAAAAAAAATAATAAAAGTTCTCTCAAGGAAAATAAATACTTTGGTAATTCAGAGAAGGAAATACCCATGAACACCTTAGGATCACATTTTGGGATAGATTATCTGTAGATTCAGTGCTGCATGCAGTTTTGCAAGGCCCTCTGAGTAGCCTTGAAGAGAAGGGTAAAAGAATGAAAATACCATACTAAAGCATGTTAATGTCTCAGATTAAAAGCAGTGCAATGTCCATAAGTGGAACTTCTGTGTCAGTAAGTAGGAGAGAATACTGTTTTCAAAACACCATGAAAGTTTTAAGTCATCATGGCTCCTAATCAACTACTTAGTGAAGTCTGTAACTATCTGTGCTGTTCTTGGACATTCTTGCTCAGTTTAACAGATATGTGAAACAGGTCTTGACTGGTAGTTTTCTAAGACGGGTTTTCTCATCTAAACATGGAATTATCACTGTGCCCTAACATTGTCTAATTAGATTCTATATGTCCTCCCCTTGCCATTAAAGAGTGACTTTATTAGTCATTACTAATAGCTGCAACAAATCAGCATGCAATTATTTAGGAATATAATAAATTCCCTGAAATGAAGGTAATGGAAAGGGGAAGAATCTTTTTTTTTTTTACATGTTTATTTGTTTATTTATTTTTGAGAGAGAGTACATGAGCAGGGGAGGGGCAGAAAGAAAGGGAAACAGAATCCCAAGCAGGCATCACACCGAGCCTAATCTCACGAACCCTGAGATCATGACCTGAGCCGAAATCAAGAGTCAGATGCTTAATTGACTGAGCCACCCAGGCACCCTGGAAAGGGAAAGAATCTTTGAGAATTTAGGTTAAGGAGTCTTCATGGTGACACCCAGCAAGTTAAATAAAAGTATCATCTCTTATTTCACAAGCTAGTCCAACTTCTCAACAAACAGAAGACACACTTGTCACTAGAACTATAAAAAATTACATCATCATCATAAGTTTAATATCTGTTGGAGAGCTGCCCAATTCTAAACATGCAAAAGATGGAAAAGAACTGTGATAATGAATAAGAACATAACGGAGTAAGACAAAGGGCAGCAAACAAAACCTCAAATTCAAAAGTCACCTCATGCTGTCAATATTAAAAATAGGCCCATCAAAGAATCTTGATGTGCAAATACAGCTCTTAATCAAACCTGCCAAGTTAAATAAGAGCCAAAGTGATGGTCAGATGATGGGTACAAATCCATTTCCATCATCCATCTAGATGTATGAAGAGTGACTTGAAAGAATATCCAATTCACATATGCCAATAAAAGATCACTAAGTAACTGGGTATAGGCATCAAGAATCATCAAGGCTGTTACAAATTCAAATGCATTCTCAACTTGAAGACCAGACAGGAAATATTCTTTTTTTCTACTCTTCAGTTTGGATCTCAGTACAAATTTTACATTCCCCTGAAGGCAGTGATCCAAGTAGTTGCATTACTGCTTTTATTAGACATACTCCATTCTCTAAATGGATTTGGATCTAAATGTGTCCTCATGTACCTAATGCTAGCATTCCAAGTAGCGGGAGACAAGAGAGGACAGGATAAGAAAGAGGCAAGGCAAGGTGACTCTGTTACAATCAGGAACCAAAGTCATATAAACTTGGGTCGTATACTCTATCCACTTGTCTTACACCATAGAAATCCACCCAATATTATGCCATTTGGAAAGCACACCATATATCAAATTGATTAAAACTTACTTTTGGGGTGCCTGGGTGGCTTAGTCAGTTAGGCATGGGGCTTTGGCTCAGGTCATGATCTTGCGATTCGTGAGTTTGAGCCCCGCGTCCGGCTCTGTGCTGACAGCTCAGAGCCTGGAGCTTGCTTCGGATTCTGTGTCTCCCTCTCTCTTCCCCTCTCCTGCTTACACTCTATCTCTCTCTGTCTCTCAAAACTGAAAAAACATTTAAAAATTTAAAACACCCCCCCCCCACACACACACAAAATTTATTTTGAATTTAGTATGGATCATGACATTTCAAATTAGAATCATGTTGGGTCAATTCCTTTTAAAGTAATTGGCCGGTTGGCTGGGTTTACACAGAAGAATCCAGGGTATGAAAGCTCACTAAACATTCTAAATCAAGTTGTTCCTTTGGATCTAAATGCAACATTTCAATTAGTCAGCAATTATTACCCATTTGCCCAAGAACATGTGTTCAAAGATATATAAGGAAAATATTGGAGAAATCACAATCTAACTGATAAAATGTTTATAATCATTTTTTAGAAAAAAACGACAAAAACAGACGATTTTAATTCAGTCCCTAAGTATGTGGTAGAGACTGCACAACCTTTATGAGTTTAGGGAAGGTGACTGCACTGTGGGCTAGAACAACTGCAGAAATCGGAACTGAGGTGATTGAACTGAAGATCTGATTGAAGCCTTGATCAACAGGATTTGATTAAGTAGAAAGGGGAGAATATTTTAGGCAAGAAAAACAACAGAAGCAAATGCAAGGAGAGAAGAGTAGAGCGAGGAATATTTTTCTTTTAACTACAGTGAATAAGCACTTCCTTGCCTCTTGACTTGTCTGTATTGTTTTAACTATCTCTGAACTAGCTGAATGATGAATGGCCCCAGGAAAAAAGGTGGAGCATACAAATGAGTGGTTGTGGAGAAAAAGAAAGAAATTCATCAGGAATAGGAACCATAAAAGGAAAATTAAATTGCTGGGACTATATAATGAATTTAAATTTTCAGTCATAAACTGATATATGCAAAAATGTAACTTATTTTTCTATAGTCAAAGATAATTTCTATCATTAAGCTCCCATTTCTTCTCAGTAGCAGAAAACTGATTATCAAGTTGCTTTCAGGTAAATTTCTTCCCATTCAGGCACTTCTCAGTCAATTCAGGCTTATAATGCAGCCATATTCAGATTTTTAAAATCACACTCAGATTTTATTCTGTCTCTCCCTTTTCCCCATGTTGATTCAAATCTCTGGGAAACTTCACCGGCCATTACAAAAGCAATAATGGAAAGAAAGAAAAGTTCTATCTCCTAGTCTCTTGATGGCTACATTCTGTTAAAAAGAAAACCAAGGGCCCACAAAGGTGTCACTTGCCCCAAGCCAGTAAACTAACAATATCTAATCTAACTGGGGTTTCAACATCCCAGAAATGTAACCTTTAACCAGTCAACATAGGACTTTCTGAGTCAGTATTAGGGGATTTACTGAAAGACTCATTCCATTTCTCTCAAGGAGGACACCCTTGCCAACGACAATGACCTCTTTCCTTATAATTTCTTCTTTGCAGCTCTCTCCCTCCCTTAAAAAGTTTAACCTTTTCTGTACCCTTCTGGATTTCCCCTCTACTTGACAGACAGGTTGTTACCCAGTTCCTGAGTGGGTTAATAAACCCAATTAGATCTTTAATATTTACTTGATTGAATTTTTGTTAGTCAACAGTCCTAAGCTACCTTTCTGTGAGATGTACCTTGTCTTATGTGGCCATCAGACACACCCTCTTTATGCTGACATCCACTGAGATGACCAGTCATCTGGTCAAGGATTTGGGTTGGAGATCTCTGTTCCTATTACTCTACCCAGGTGTCCAAAGTTCTGCCTTAGCCTTCAATTTCTAATATACTACCTGTCTATCACCAGAACTCTAAGCAGGACAGGCAAAACTCTGCTCTACACTCCCCCCAGTCATATTTGTCCTCTCCATTCTCATGCCCAGTATCCCCAAGGGGTGGTATAAACAGTGTCACAAACCCAATAATGCCTTCTCACCTTCTACACCTCTTTCCCTGATTGGAAGATTTTTAATTAACTTTACTCTGGGAGTTGGGTAGAAGAAAATTGGATCTACATATATATTCTTGTTTTTCATTTTTGCCGCTTTGTACCTGCGAATAGTTCATGAAGTTAAACACAAGAACATGGCATATTTATTATACTTCTCCTCAAAAAGTGAAGGATTATCAGCTATTAAACTGGGAGGCTGAGGAAGGGTATAACATACACAAAAATTATGATTTACCAGCCTACCACATCTAGTACTTTTAATGTCAACAAGATAATAAACTGAAATGTAATGGTGACTTAAGACTTGAGCAAGCCTAGAGTATGATTTCTATTACTCTAGGGCAGAAATTCTGTTCACTAACTTATTCATTCACCCATTCATTTATTCATTTAATAATATTTACTGAACACCTATCAGTGGCAAAGTGTTTGGATATATCAGCAGGCGAGTTTCCTGCTGTTGAATAAACATTGTAATGGGGAAGATACACAACTGACAAATAAACAGATAATTCCTAACAGTTTAAGTGTCATGAGGAATTAGGATATTGGGGATAAAACTCTGGAGATGGATCTTTCAGATCAGTGGTTAGTGTTGTTGTTGGTTTTTTTTCCTCTTAATAGTTTTTAATCAAGTCTGGACTTCCCACCCCAACAGGGTCTGAGAAGGCTGTCTGTTCACTGCCTTGCTGAGCTGGTGATACAACAGCTACATAGAATTGGCTCCACAGGCCTCACTCCTTCTGAAATGGAGCTCTAAAATGCTTGAAAACAAGGAGTACTCCAGACTCCTGTGGTTGTGCTGCTTTTGTGAGAGTTTAATTGCTTTTAAACGCATATGAATGTCAATTTGAACCAGGCTAAATATGTCTTCCCGGAGACAGAGCATTTGGTCTTTCTTTCAAGTTCTTTTGTTTGCTTGAATCAGCTTTGTAGTTTAACAGATGTTTTTAGAGGAAATGGAGACATAAGCTTTTATAATGCTGAAAATTAAATGAGAAACAATACCCTTCTCATCACCCTCCCCCAAAACATGCAACCCTGCAAAACTGGCAACGCACCTTACACTGCAGAAAATCTTTACTTTTAGAGGGTACACCTTGCTAAAATGAAAGACATTTGTTGTGTATACCTGGCGTTCACTATATATTGTTTATTCTTTGGGGAGATACATAATTGAATGTGTAAGTGATTATCCCTTTAGCCTTGGGGAAGGATACTGTTTCCAAGATTCATAAAATTTCCTCCCTTTAATTAAAAATAAAGTAAAATTACCATAAGAATATAAATGCCTAGATCTTCTGTGCTAAGCCTACCTCTCCAACCTTTTGCTCTACCCCACATGTAAATTCTTTGTCCAAAATCAACATCCCCCCCCCCCCCCACACCCAACCCCCCCTCCCCCAC